>NC_056728.1:1369885072-1370142572 GCF_019279795.1 Protopterus annectens | reverse complement strand
TTTGGGGAGGTTAACAGACAAGACACACAAGACGCATACAGGGCACGTATATGACACATGGGAGGTAAACACCTTGGACGGGGAGGGGTGTTTGAAAGTCACAAGCCCATGAGCCCCCAACTGGTAACAGTGGGACTGAGGTCCCCACCCATGGGCAGTCACCACTGCATCTTCACGGCCCCGAAGGTGGCTGTGCTGGGGGCTGTGCAGGAGGGGCAGGCTCACGCTCTAATAGCACCACTCACCCCTCAAGCTGGTGTAGCTGCTCTCGATACTCCAGATCGAGCTCCCTACACACCACGGCCCGGACCTGTTGACGGATGAGAAGTTCCCCTGCGCGCCCACTCTGGGGGGGTAAGCCCCATCTCCTGCAGTGGTTCCTCCCAAAGATGGCACAGGGCCCACGGAGGAGGAGGTCCCAGGCTGGGCCCCAGATGTGCTGGTGCCATGGCCAGCTGAGGTGGGACAGGTGGGTCTGCTGGGACCGGCCTTCCCATACGAGCTGTGTTGTCGCAGGTTTATGGCAGATATGGGTTAGTAACAGTCAACAGCATTCAGGATTAGTTATAACAGCATGCATAGATATTCCCATTAACCCGACACACCACATTTATCACAGTTGCAGAGCAAGCAGAACACATGCATATATGGAACAACAGTGGCTATTACAGGAGCATACGGGTTTCATTGATGGCAACAGGTCACCAATATGGGTGTATTTTAACATGGCAAATGCATACAAACAAATGTGAATATTTATAAACCATTAGGACATATGTCTCAAAAAATTTGGAGTGAGGAGTGTCACTGGGTTATTATGCACATCTGGTAGGGGTGAGAGAAAGGGTTCAGTGAACAACTAATATATCCTTGTAGTTTTCACAACATTCTTAGTCACTGCAGTGATCTTTCCCTTACATGTATTATTACACTACACAATGGCCTTATACTGTACACTGGTATGTTTAAAGATTATTATATACATGACCTGTGTCTTACAGCCGTGACAGGCTGCAGGTGTTAATGCAACATATGTTGAGAATTGCTGTCATACACTTTGGGTGAGGTGCTAGAATGAAAGGTTTGTTTTCATATACATTCTCTGACTATGTACACGTTTTACTATCAGTTATATGTCATTGACAGCTGCCAACATTTCTTGGATCATCACACTGAATTTTCAGGGGAACAGTGTACCAAGCTGGTGATATGGGCCATTTATCTGGACATGCTGGACAGATTGGAAGAGTTGTGGGGCATAAATATGTGAACTATATTAGAACATTGAGGTTTAAATCCTTTGAATGTTCTAATATTGAACCCTATGGAGCGAAAGCTGAAAATATCGAAGGAACAGAAACCCAAATTCTTTCCATGGGAAAGAAGTTGTTGTCCGTTTCTGTTGCTTTGGTATTTTCAGCGCTGTGGTGGAAAGTTATGGGTCGGGATCAGCTAAGTGTGCGATTGTGTGGATGTGAGGGTTAGGGCAGGTTAGGTGAGTTAGGGTTAGGGTGCGGGTTAGGTATGTGTGCGATTTTGTGGACGTGAGGGTTAGGGCGGGTTAGGTGAGTTAGGGTTAGTGAGCAGGTGAGTGTGCAATAGTGACAGACCTTAGGGTTAGGGTTTGGGTTAAGATAAGTGGATAGTTAGTGGTGTGTGACCAGTTTAGTGTAGGGTTAGTTGTAAGATTTTAGTCGTATGTGTGTGGATTGTTGTTTATTTGGTGTGCTTGTGTTGTGTGTACGTGTTTTGGAACAGTGATTTTTTCCTTAGGAAAAAAATCGCTGTTTTGACAGTTTGAGATTGTAAGCTTTCGCTTACATAGGGTCGATTAATCACGGTTCGCTTCTTTCAGCGGTCGGTGATCTAATACAGACCGTAAATATGCATACAACTTACAATTTGAACATTCATGCAAATTCTGTACAGTTGTTGGGTGTAATTATGCATACAGCTTTCTATCTGAACACTGTATCACAGTCTGTAGAGTTGTGGGGTATGACTATGCATACAACTTAGTGGCACTCCCAGGAGTCAAACCCCTGCTGTGTGTGACAAAAAAATATTACTAGCATCACAGTACACTGTGCTATCAGGGAATTGATGTAAAGCTTTCAACTGTTTTCTATCTAAGTCTCCCTACCTTGTACGATATGACTGACCTCTTGGCACTTCCAACATTGTTATGCAAGACTTCATACCCATTTTATCAGCATACCACGGTGTGGGTAACACTGCTTAAGATACAACAGTACTATTTATGGTATGTAACAGATCGCAAACATATGAGAAAGGAGTAAACAGAAGCACTCCAGGGATTATACCTTTATTCACAGACTAACACATTTATTTCTACTGGTACAGCATTTTCTAAGGCTCTTATATTCTTTCTTATGACAGTACATGCAGACTGATTACTAATCTGCCTTGTGCCGCTGCCTTTGCAGCCTAGCATCATGGGTTTGCTGGTTCGCAGCCCGCTCATCTGCAGCTGTCAGAGAAATGCATTGATATTTAGCCATACCTATCCATAGTATACACAAGCTAGGCAATTATTTACTACTTAGTAGAATGTGTACTTAGTCCTGGGGCATTTGCCATCTGCTGAGACTCCTGGATCCACTGTTCCAGAACATCCCCCCTCCGCTGCTTCAGGTCAGCATGGTGGTGCCTGACCTGCTCACCAGTCTGGGGGATACCCGTGGCACTGGTGAGGTCACGGGCGAGACTGTCCCAGGCCTCCATTTTTGTATTGCAAGCCCTGGTACTGGCCCCTGCAGTAGTCTCTGATCATGGTGTTTTACCAGGAGCCATACCATGATTTCTGACAACTGGATGCCCCAGCTCTGCGCTCTGAATCGAGTGCCTTCACCCACACCAGCCATTCTGCCTGCAGTAGGAAGTTACAACCAGTTATGAGACATATTACTGCCTGTGGGGTTTAAATACGGCCATTTTCCCACACTTTCCCGTGATTGGCCAGTTTTGAAAAGGCTAAGCTATGGGCACACCTGCTTACATAAGGTTGGTACTGCTTACAGAGGTATACCGCTAGGCAGATTGACTTGGCTTCCCTACACATTTTTACATTTACTAACATGAGCTGTGCTGTGGTTAGCATTGCTTCATAGTTGATTATCACTATATTTGCCATTTGGCAATGATTTATTCTTCATTACAGGTTATATATGTGTCTGATATCCGTGATGCATGTGTACATACACTGTATGGGGACCTGGAGACTTCTACACTTTATTACAATGACACCTCATATCTATGCTTACTGCAGTACTCCAGTTCACATATTTATGTTATGTAGCAGGTTATACCACTTCACACTGTACATAGATTCAGTTCATATGCTTGGTTTGATTTTCCTGTGGTGAGGATTAGTTTGCTGATACTTCATTCACATCTGTTGCTATGATGGCTTAGTGGTTAACTACTGTGACTATAGTGTACAGGGTCTTGAGTTTGAACCTTGCAGAGGCAGTTTATTTTGTTTCTGGGCAGAATATGGCCATTGAATACAGAGTGATTAAGGCACTTTAAAGCAGTTGTAAGCGGGTTTGCGTGACGGTAAGCACTGCTAACCTCTGGTTACAGTTTCTTATACTCCGTTAGCTTCTACTTTGCTTAATCTGTGTATGCAATGCTTACCCCCACGCAAACGTACTTAAACACGCTTACTACTGCTTATTTGTGCTTCTACCTGCTTAGTAGTGCCTTACTTATTATGACACTGACACTTCACATGTGCATTTCATGCAGTACTCCAGTTCACATTTAAATGTTATTATGTAGGTTATACAGCAATAAGTTGTTAAAATATGTTCATATACAGAACTCACATGGAAAATTATATATGCTGCAGTGGGACTCGAACTGGGAATGCCGGTTTGTTAGGCGGATGCTCTAACTACTACACTATTGCTGTGCTGCTTCATTTGCATATATATTCCTTGTTATCCTCTTCAGCCTTTTCAGCTGCTTTAACCATAGCTAAGCGATGGACAAACCCACGCACCTATGGTTAGCTGTACTCGGGGTTTTAAAAAAATAAATAAAAGGGTATCTTCATTTTATTTAAATGTACTGTTGAACACATGGGGACTGTTGGTGGGGATATGCGGACATTATGAGTGGTCTCGCTCATTTATTTATGCATTCTTCTACTTTGCAGGGGCGTGTTTATTCTGAGAGTCTGCTCTCAGACACACCCCCTGCACTCGTCCACGCTCCATGTAGCATTAGGAGTTCAGGCAGCGTGCCTTCATTAATATGCAAGGCGCGCTGCCGTCCTCCTCAAACTGCCGCTTCCGTGCAGGACTAGAGTAGTCCTGCATGGAAGATTAGTAAATCCGGGGGAAAGGTTATCCTTTAAAGCCTAACAATTAAAATGTGAAGCAAAATGTTGAATGAGAAATGGGCCTTAACCCATTAACACCAATGTGGTTTGGAATGTCACACCTCTAGCATCCTATACACATCCTTGCATTCCAGATCATCTTTTGAAAAATCAACTTAAAAAGTATAAGATAAACAATTGCAAATAATTTATGAGCAATAAAAGCTATTACAACTTTATAAATATGAATGTAAGACGTATTCTTTACAGTGGTATCAGTATATTCATGGTATTTCTGTAAATAGTGTAATATCAATAATTCACCCAAACCAAGAATTATATTTTTGAGCAATTTTTACATACAAATCTTCATATCTTTGAAACTGTATAACCTAGACACATATTGTTATAACAATTAGATTAATAAGACATAAGGTTTGTTTGACAAGACAAATTACACAACGGCCAGCAAGTTATGTTCCAAAAGCATTTTATTGTAGAAAATACATAGGATATAAAAATATATCCTGCTCCAAACCGGTTTCGGTTACCCTTCTTCAGTGGAGCAATGACAAATGTAAAGAAGCCAACCACATCATCTGATACCATTTTATACTGTCAGTCAACACAATCAACCAATCAAAATTCAGAAATAAGTTTTTAGGAATAAGTTTTTTGAATGGACCCAGCACCCCATATTGTGAAACCACAGATTATAATATAAACCCATTCAAATAAATAAACAAACATAACACAGTAACATGCCAAAATACATCAAAAATAATATGCACACATAAATAAAGAAACCAAATATTGTTTGTTGGGAACATAAGCCCAATCACATGAACAGAATCTGATATGCATATATAAAACAAAATAATTAATAGTATATTTAATCATCAGCAAAAGTAATAGAAGATCTACGTCAGTGTAACATTAATAAATTGTTATATATACTCTGATATTATCAAGATCATATATATCATAACAATAAAAGGATATATATCCCAGTAGGTGTATTAAAGGTGATCATTAATGCCCGGCGGAAATAATGCACCCAAATGTATGATCCAATATTTCTCTTTTTGTGTCAAAATATTTTCCCAACCTTGTTGATGACTCCTATCACCAACAATCCGGTCAATAATAGTAAACTTAAATTTTGCCGAGGGATGTTTGACAGTGTGTAAATACAGGGCATTAGTTGATTTCTTGTTTCTGATGTTACTCCTATGTTCCCCAATTCTGATTTTAAGAGGCCTAGAGGTCTTGCCCACATAAAATGCAGAACATTGACAAGTGGCAAGATATATCACCCAACTCATCGAGCAATTGCCAAAGAATTTTAGGTCATAGACCTTACTAGTATTAGCACTACTAAAAGATTTAGATTTGTTAATATCCAAACAGGACATACAATGTCCACAGGGAAAAGTGCCTATCAGTTCTTTGCCCATAATAGTGAGCTGTTTGTACCGTGCCCCTCCACTGCCATGATGTTTGAAATGTGAAAACATGGAACTTAGAGTTTTGCCCTTTCTATACGAAAATTGACAACGTGTCCCAAGGTGTTGTCTAAGAATGTCGTTAGCCATCAAGATATTCCAATTTCTATCCACAACTCCTCTAATAACCT
Organism: Protopterus annectens; assembly: GCF_019279795.1. Taxonomy (NCBI): domain Eukaryota; kingdom Metazoa; phylum Chordata; order Ceratodontiformes; family Protopteridae; genus Protopterus; species Protopterus annectens. Next base: position 1,370,136,588 of record NC_056728.1, on the reverse strand, counting down.
GATTATTCCTGCCATATGTGGTAACCAATCTCAAGACCTCAACCCCTTTTTTGTCTTGATGATGGTCCTGATATTGTAAAAGCTGGTCCCTAGTTTTTTTGTCCGACCAATATTTGGCAGATTTGATATCAAAATCAGAATACCCTCTATCATAGAATCTATTAACAAGATCCAAACTGGCTGTCTCATAATCTTCGTGACTGGAATTGATTCTTTTGATACGGCAGAATTGAGATTTGGGGATGTTCCGGACAGTGTGGCGGGGGTGCATACTCGAGGCATGAAGCAGTGTATTATATTCGGGATATTTCCTATATATTTTGGTGCCTAATGTGTTGTCTGGCTTCCTATATACACTAACATCCAAGAATTCAATATTAGACCTGCTGCTATTGATAGTGAATTCAATGCCCCAAGGATTACTATTAAGGTAGTCCACAAATTCTTTAAGATATTCAGCATCCGCCCTCCACACCATCCAACAATCATCAAGATATCTGCGCCAGATATCCATCTCTACAGTGTAAATATTGTGAGATGTATCATAAATTAGGTATTCTTCTAGGTACGCCATGAACAAATCTGCGTATATAGGGGCAAAGGATGCCCCCATAGCAGTGCCTTGTAACTGCCAGTAGCATTCACCTTGAAAAAAGAATACATTTTTATTCAAAACATGCTCACACATACAAATCAAAAGTGTATTAAATCCAGGCCGATATAAGTTGGATTTCTCAAGCCAGTATTGTAATGCTTGAAGACCCGCCCAATGGGGAATGCTGGTGTATAAGGATTTTACATCCAAAGTACAAAGTAACCAATTGGGTTCAAGTTCAGTCTCTGCTATTATTTGTAGAAATTGTGTGGTATCCTTGATTCTAGCTCTTACCTGGGTGAGCAAAGGTTTTAAATATTCAGTCAAGAACACTGAAAGAGGTTCAGTTAAAGAACCATGACCAGACACAATAGGACGGCCAGGTGGGGAAGTCAGGGATTTGTGTATTTTTGGCAGTAGGTAAAGTATCTGTTTATTAGGATCATTAACTGTCAAATGTTTGACAATAGTATTGGACAAAATACCATTCTCAACTGCACTACTCAGGAACTCATCAATCTCCTTTTTAAAAGTAGTGGTCGGATCAATGTCCATTTTCATATAGCATTTGTGGTCGGATAACTGTCTTAATCCTTCCTGAGTATAGTAATCCATATCCAAAACCACTACTGCCCCACCTTTATCAGCCTTGACAATTGCAATATCATTATTGTTTCTTAATTCCTCAAGTGCCTGTCTTTCAGTCTGCTGAATATTGTCTGATAAAATATTAAAGCCATATGGCGGAAAATGTAAATCCCTAAGTACTGCCTGTTGAAAGGCTGTAACATGCATATTAGCAGGAGGTTGAAATGTTGATTTGAGAAACCTAAAGTCAGTAGATCTTTGAGCTGTATTATTTGTCTGATCTGAAAAGAATATCTTAAGGTTTAAACGACGGCAAAATTCCAAAACATCATTTACAGTTTGATATTGATCACAAAAGAATCCAGGTACAAACCCTAAGCCTTTATTAAGTATTTTTTCTTGTTCCAATGTTAATTCAACCTTAGACAAATTAAGCACATTTTGAAAAGTAGTTTCATCTATTTTAGAAAAGCTCGCACTATTCCATCCATTGATTCCAGATCTGAACCTGTTACGGTGTTTCCTCCCCCCTCGTCGTTTCTTCTTACCCCAAAAGGGGTAGGTATATTACTTCTTTTCTTATAAGGTGAAAGGTCAGAGGTAATACCCTCACTATCGGTGGGGGAAGACTCATCACCCGAGGTGCTGGTATATGTCTGTTCCCTATTTTTAAGAATTGGTCTGGGTCGTTTCCTAGTTTTGGCACCACTCTTACCCATAGACATATCTTTGAATCTCACTGATTTCTGAAGCTCAAAGGGACGTCCCCTGGCATAATCGTTAACGTCCCTATTAAATTTTTTAACTTTTCTATCTTTAGTCAATTTGTCGTACTGAGTCAGTTCTTTTGATAGATTAGCAACCAACGTACCATAATTGGTGTTGGATTCAAATTGTTTACAAATACTGCTTAACTCTTTAATCTCAGCAATATTTGAGTCTATTGTCCTTTCATAATAGTCTGTCAATATTTGTACAAACTTCATGGATCCCTCTTGAACTGCCTCAAACCACTCATTGGTCAGCCTCTCTTCAGATCTGCTGACCATGGGCTTTAACTTAATTCTAAGTCCACGTGGTACTAATTTTTTATGTAAATAAGCCTTAAAAAGACGTAAATGCCAAATATTTGCTCTCAGCCCCTTAAAGGCTTTCTCCAAATTACAAAATGCAAATTGGCATCCATCACTAGAGGGAGTGGTCTGTTGATCCATAGTACTGTTGCTTGAGATCGATTCCAGTCCAAAGACATGGATATCCTCTCTATCAGCACACATACCCTGCAAAATACTATCCAGATTCATAGTGACTGTCTCAGCAAAACCAAATAGGAAAGAACGTGGTGCCAAAACTGGAAACAATCCCAAAGGACCCCAGCTCTGAAAAGGCAGGAGTAAACTATATCCAATTAGTATGGAATATATTAAATGTAAAAATACCAGTAACTCAGGGGAACCACCAACAACACAAAGTCCAGCTATATCCCAAAACCAATGTTGGCCAAAAAAACAGAGTCCAAGGTAAATAGAACACCTCTTAGGACCTAAAAAATGGCCAAATAGATAAAAGGATAATACTAATGACTGATAAGTAAATTTAGTTCAAAAAATCACATAACCTATCAGATGGTTGTTAGGAACATAGTCAAAATTTTAACAAAATAAACAACCTCAGACCATCAGAATGTAGGTAATACAAATAATGTCCGACGTATTGATGTCTAGTGAAAAAAGATTCAGTCTGATTTGGTGTATTTGGTTGTTTGACAAGACAGCAAGAAATTGCGGTCATAGTGCATGTTTATTGAGATATCTACAGAAATATCAAAACATATGCTTAATTGTATAGTTAGCAATTTAATTAACACAGAATATCTCTGAAAATGTGCAACTTACAGTGTAAATATCAAATAAAGTTCCTTTACCATCATCAAAGATTTCACCTGATGCCATGCACCAGTTTGTAAGTGACTTGTGTTTTGCAATATTAATTACATATGGACCAATTGCTTATTTTCATAATTACTAACAACTAGCAGTATCTCCAGTATAGTGTGATATAATGGATATTAGCAATGAAATTTTCTGTTTCTCACCATGGTATTTCATACCATAACCCTCAACAGCATTCTCTCAGTTGTGAAAATATGACCACCATATAAAAAATATGAACAAGTGGCAAACAGTGATTAATTTCTCCACTGCAGGACATGCTAGATTAATGATCTTAAGTGTCATTTTGTTAATAAATCCTTGCCCTTTCTAATACTACCTATATTGGGCTGGCAACTCGGCACCATAAAAATCGACTGCCAATCATTAGCAGACCGAAGTTCCGCTGTGGCGACCCCTAACCGGGAAAAGCCGAAAAGACAAACAACAACAACATTAACTGGAAAGTCTTAGTTAAAGTGGTCAAACCAAAAAAGAGCTGTGGATGCCAAAAATTTGCTACAGGTATTAACTGGAAGCATATAAAAGGTGCTACACGCCTGAGTGAGTTAACAAAAAACAATCTGAAGTAACTGCAAAAGATACACTGATGCTGTTTTCAGAAGCATTCAAAAAGTAAAGAATCAAAGTACCGACTGCAAGTCATTGTAGACATATTACCACAGGAAATGTTTTTCTCTTTCAAGTGCCCTCTTTATTCCTGTAAAATTACACCAGTGAGGTGAAAACACTGACTGTAAAATGTAGTCACACAATACACTAGTCCCCATCAGCTCACTATGGAGTACAACAATTAAAAAAAAAAAAAAAGCAGTTAGGTTGACTAATGTGTGGGGACTGTTACCGTAGATATATACTAAATGTTTCAGCTTTGGGATGTAACTGCCCTTTAAATATATGGTCTCCTTCCAAAGTTAATCTGAAATAAGAATGCATATGGAGAAAAAAAATCTTTCCAGCTGCAGAGGCACAGGGAATCGGATTTTGTTGCTCACTCTTCCATCCTCCAACTGCTGATTTCACCCTTGTGTTATTACTTAAAGAAAAAATACGATACTGAAATGTTGCTGAGGCCAGGGCAGCATATGCTGCCAACAATGTCCACAGATTTGACTATGAGGTGTTCTGCCACTGTTAGCATAACTAAAATCTGTAGAGAGAAAACCATCCCATTTAGCTGCAGCATCAGTACTCCTCTAAGCCATCTGAAGGCAATTACAGACATCACAAGGAAATGATGACATCAGTTTTATCTAAATGATAGCAGTGCTTACGTCAGAGTAACAGCAACTCTACTGCTTTGCTATAATTTGTTTTGATACAACAAGAACGGCATAGAAAAAGCACTCCATGTTTGTTTCAGACTCAGGTTTTAGTATTTTTTATTACTTTACGGCAATTCTTAATGAGATTTTTTTTAACTGTACTCTTTAGGATTTTAAAATAAGGAAAAAAAAAAACTTGCGAGCCAAGTTGTTTCAGCACTTGGCACAGTGCCACTGCTGTCCTCTGACAAGATAATTGTCCTCTGTCAGATCCAACTCCTCCCTGATGAGATACGACCACAAACTAATCACCTTGAAAATCCACCCCACACACACACACACACACACACACACACACACACACACACAAAGGTAACCACCATGAAAAACTTCTCCAAAGCTAACTTTAGGCTCCTAAAAACTAAGGTGGCTAACTTCATGGCACCCATGCAAATGGAGAATAGTTGCATGACCGCCAAATCATACACCAATGCACTGTACGAACGCGTACACAAATGCATGGACCTTGCCATACCAAATAGAACTAAGGTGCTGTCCTCCAAAAAAAGGAAGACAATCTGGTGGTCCCCTGCCATAAACAAACTCTACAACAGAAGGAAGAAACTAATGCGGAATAAGGTGAAGTCCCAAGACCAGGAAAAACTCCCTTATCAACCTCAAGAAAAAGTTGAGATCTCTCATCAAATCCTCTAAAGCTAGCTATGAAAACAGAATTGCAGCAGATAGCAAAGACAACCACAAGGCCTTCTATAGTTATGTAAAGAATCTCCATGGCAATACCCATATTTGGGTCTATATTAGAACACCGGACATTTAAAATGTCGAGTGTTCTAATATCGACCCATTTTCAGCGAACACTGAAAATATCGAAGAAGCAGAAAACCAAATTCTTTCCTAGGGAAAGAATTTGGTTGTCCGTTTCTGTTGCTTCGGTATTTTCAGCGCTCTGTTGGAAAGTTACAGGTTGGGTTCAGGTAAGTGCGCGATTGAGTGCAAGTTAGGTATGTGTGCGATTGTGTAGACATGAGGGTTAGGGCGGGTTAGGTGAGTTAGGGTTAGGGCGCGGGTTAGGTATGTGTGGGTTGTGTGGACTTGAGGGTTAGGCGAGTTAGGGTTAGGGTGCGGGTGAGGAGAGTGTGCGATAGTGACGAACCTTAAGGTTAGGGTTTGGGTTAAGGTAACTGGATAGTTAATGGTGTGTATATAGTTTAGTGAAGGGTTAGGTGTAAGACTTTAGGTGTATGTGTGTGGATTGTTGTTCGTTTGGTGTGCTTGTGCTGTGTGTATGTGCTTTGGAACAGCAAATTTTTTCCCTAGGAAAAAATTTGCTGTTCTGAACGTTCGATGTTTGGTATTTTCGATTGGCAGGGTTCGATATTAGAACACTCGACATTTTGAATGTTCGGTGTTCGAATATAGACCCTCAGATTTGCTCTGAGTTACTGCACAATGGTACCTCCTATACCGAGCCAACATAAATTGCCAATATACTGGCCAAGAGATTCAGTGCCAACTTTACCCCTCTCTTCCCCCCAAAGGACCAATCACAATACGAGTAGATTGCCAGGCACCCAGTATTACTGCTGCACAGGTTAAAACAGCACTGTCCAAGGCCAAGAATACAGCCTCTATGGGACCTGACAATATCCCTGGCTGTATTCTACATGAACTACAGAGTAAACTGGCACCACACCTATGTGCCCTGTTCAATCACAGCCTCACCTCAGGCTTTGTCCCTACCAAATGGCACACTGCTACAGTCATCCCGCTCCACAAAGGAGGCGCGACTACAGACCCTGGGAACTATCACCCCATTAGCCTGACAAGACTACTATGCAAAGCTATGGAACGCATCATCATGGACCTAATAAACAAGGATATAGGGAATTCCCAAACTCTGGATCCCACACAGTTTGGTTTTGTGAAGGGTAGATCATGCCTGCTCAACCTGGTCGACTTCTTTGAGTCAGTCACCAGAGCTGTGGATGAAGTCAAGGTGGTTCATACAGCCTACCTTGATCTGGCCAAGGCCTTTGATACCATTCCCCACACAGGAATCATAGAAAAACTCACTAAGCTAGGCATCAACCCCTATATCACTAGGTGGGTTGCAAACTAGCTCACTGACAGAACCTACAGTGTGAAAGTAGCTGACTCCAAGTCAGACTGCTGACCAGTCAGGAGTTGAGTCCCACGGGGTTTGGTCCTGGGTCCTCTCCTGTTTGGTATCTACTTCTCTAAAGTCCAGGTCAACAGGAAGGGACTCTGGCTGACACAGTTTGCAGGTGATTGCAAGTTGGGAGCTATTATTAACTCCTCAAGTGATGTTGACATCCTGCAGAAAGGCCTCAATGAGACCAACGACTGGTGTCAGAACCAAAGCCTTAAGCTCAATGCCAAAAAATGTGTCATCATCCCCTTTGGGAAAAACTCTGCTCCCATGAATTACCACATTGATGGTATACACTGAACACAGAAGTTGTTATAAGAGATCTGGGAACACAGGTTGACAGGAACTTCTCTTTTGACCACCACCACAGTGTCACTGTGGTCAGAAAGTCCTTCTATGTGGCACATCTCATTACTAAGGGTTTTGCATCCAGGAAGGAAGAGGTCATTGTCTCCCTCTACTCTTTCCCTCATTAGGCCAGTCATCCAGTACAATGCCCCATTTGGCATGTACCTCACTAGACACCTGCAACAACTGCAGGGGCCGCAAAAGTACCTCACGAAGTTGATCCTAGGCCTTAAAGAGTTGTCCTATATGGACAGACTCAAAAACTCCAACTATTCTCTGTCTCATATCGCCTACATAAGAGGAGATTTCTGCACGACTTACAAAGCCACATCTTATCCAGCTCTGTTAGAAATGCTACATCTAAAGAAATCCCAATCCTTCCACACCACATGCTCCAGAGACCTTAACATCATTACCACAATCAACAGAACATGCTGGAGGGACAGGTTCATAACCCAGAGACTACCCATGCTCTGGAATAGACTTCCCATACATGTAATTCACTGGCCCCCTTCAAGAGAAATCTTGATGAGTGGATGGGAAATAGAAAATTCAGCCCGGGGATCACTCCAGTGGCTCTACTCGACAGATGCACTGGGAATTAATGTTCGGTGGCACGATGCCAGGGTAATCCTATGGGTTAGGCTTGTAAAGGCTCTAGGGCCATTAGCCTAGTCAATAATAAGGACTATGAGCGTATGAGCGCCTTGTACTAAAACAGCCCATGTCCCTTCAGCTGTAAACAGTGCAAAAAGGTGCATGCCAACATACAAAACAGAAACCAGAAAGTAAGTGCAATAGGATTATCTTCACTCATGGGTTCTTTTTGCTGCTAATAAGTAACTGAATGTGATGGTCCATTTACTTGAAATTGTGGCAATCAACTTTAAGCAGCCACACTGGTCCAAAAGTTCAGCTATCCACAAATGTATTATTTATTTTATTTTGACATTTAACTGGGTATGTCTGACTGAGCGAAAGCCTATTTTTAGCAGAGGCTGGTGGTGGTGGTGGTGGTGGGGGGGGGGGGCAATCCAGAAACAATTACAAATACAGATACAACAAAAAGTTGCAAACAGAAGGTAACAGCAACTACAGGAGCTTTTTAAATATACAGAATACACTTTAGAAACTTAATTAAATACATAACAAAAAGTCATTACAGCTATGAAGTTTGGAATGAGGTGGGTCTTAGTAAGTGGGGAAGAAGAAGCCAAAGGTAGCTGAAGGGGGTTATAAGACAGACAAAGAAGGAAAAGAAACAAGGTGTAGAGAAGTGTGAGTCTGTAGCCAGGGAAGTAAAGTGGTAAGTAGAAGAGTCAAGATGAGCAGAGTAGGAAAAGGTAGTTAGTAAACAAAAACGGTTAGTAGATTAAAGATGTTAAAAAGGGCTTTTGGTATGAACACATTTTTTGTGAAAGTTGTAACCCCCAACCCTATTAACTCAAATAACCTGCTTCAAGACAGTTAGATATCATGGTGAAAGGCCTTGTGCCAGGGTTTGACAAAGTTGTACCTCTCAGCTATGTATTACAGCATACAATGACTTAGCTTTATATAAAGAACTTCCTGAAAAGTGCATTCCCTAAATAATACATGGACATAAGCAAAACATGTATGTACAAAAGCATGCTTAGCAAATAACATTTTAATATGACAATAAATATTTAATTTAAAATTGCAAGTGTAGTAAACAAAAGGACAACTACTCAATATTCTGAAATTCTGACGGTCTAAACATAAAGGCTCATTACCTGGTCATGAAATACAATAAGTCAACAGACACTGATGTATACTTTCATACAAATGTAGGCACTGTACAAAAATGCAAAACACAGAAGTTTTAGTTAATGACTGATTCTAAACTACTAAGCTTTATAGAAAAGAGGAAACATTTTAGGAAAGCCTGCATTCAGCACTTATGTAGCAGCTGTTGACACCTTACAATGTATGTGGTGTAACGGACTACTCCGGCTTTAAAAATTGGTTAAAAATGAAGCTGATGTAACATAAAGGACATAAATTTTCAGGTTCATGTGTATCTGTTACTATTATATATGCTGTGGTCTTTGTGTACGGTGCTTCAAACACATTAACACAAAAAGAAAGTCAGACAGAGTAAGAAAAACTGATAACCACTGGCTAAAAGATAAAACAGAAATCTGTAGTAACTGCAATGGGTGTGAGATATCACTATATGGAGATCCTCAGGGGTCAGTGTTGGGTCCTTTCTGATTTTAAGGATTCATGTCAACAATGCCAGTGAATTCCAAATGATGGATCACAAAGTCATCAGACAATGCAAAGGTAGCATCAACTGAAGGGTATAAATCATGGAAGGCTATCTGGGTGATTTATTTACAAGGGCCTCCAAGAATCAGGTAATGTTTACTGTTATGAAATGTTAAGGTGATAAACACAGATATGAATAACATGAACTGTCTGCATGCTATAAAATATGTTATAAACAATGATATTATCCCAGTGTATTCCTCCTTCATGGACCTTGGAACTATAATTACTAATAAATAAGTGACCAGAAAATGTCTTTGAACAGTAACATTAATCTTTAAGTATAGTCTCTTCAAGACATAAGGATGGTTTACTTCCACTGTTTCAAAACCTGATTAGACCTACAACTGAATATGGATTTGGTTTATGTTCTTATGGTAACAAACATATTAAGAAAATGGAGTTCAAACAGATTTTATAAGGCAGATTTGATGTTTAAGGGTTTTTTCTTATGAAAAACATTTTAAAAATCTACTCTTGTGTAGTATTAATTATAAGTTTACAAGTGGAGATCTAATTTGGACATATAAGTGCTTAAGGAATGTAGCAACTCAGAATCAGGAAGAACTTTCACAATTGCTCAGAGAACAGTAAATACAATTTTAAGTTTTTTAAACTTAATAAATACAGGTCCACTGAAGAAACTAAAGTAAAAACTACAAATTTCTGAATCAGATAGTCTACTTTACATGGCAAGAGCATAATGACTAAAAAAAACTTTGCACATGATTTTTAAATAGTTACCAATTTTCTAAATGTAGGCAGCCTACAGCTGCTTGGATTTAAAAAGTTTAACTAGCACAAAGTAAAACTGTCAAGCCTGCCATATCACTTCATATTGCAATTTTTGCTTGGTTTAAGCTAACTTACCTTTAATTTCTGCACAAACTGTTTAACATTTCTATAAATATTAAATGATTGTCATATAACTTGTATCAATTCTTAATCTTTTTATATTATCACTAAATTGTTATAATTATTTAAACTGCATAGGTTTTGTTTTATTTTTGAAGATTGTAAAATTATTGTTCTTAAAATGTTTTGTAATAATCTGGAGCTTTTCTGTCTGGGCCTCCACTGAAAATGGGCTTCTACCCAGTCGAACTTAAACGATAATCAAATGTCGATAAATACATATATATCCAATAAAAATGGAAAAACTTGTTTAAATTGTCTATGCTGATCTACTCAAGTATACTCTTCTGAACTATCAAAACACAATGTAACCTTTTAATCAAAATTTAGTCCATCAGTTAATCTGCAGTTTTTAATGGGTGGGCTGTGCACTGTGGACAGGAACTCTTACAATAAAACGGGGAGCATTAAAGAACTACTGTATGGGCATTAGAAGAAAGATAGACAAAGCCTACTTTCTTGAGACAAAGTGATCACATACTGGTGTAACTTTGCATGCGTTGTCATTAACCTGCTGAACAACTTTACAAGTTAACAATTACTCAGTGTTCACTCAGAAAAGGGATAGAATCAGGATTTTCTGAAGATAATTGTCTAGCAACTTTCAATTGAATTTCCCTGCACAAGTTTATGTTTTCTGTATACTTTATTTACAGTGTGCTGTGCATAAATTTAAGCAACACATTTTATTATTCAATTACAAAATCTTATGGCTAGTTGGTTATTAATGTACAAGGATAATTACATACAGGTGGTAAAATATAACTGTTGCCACCCATCCTTTGAAGGACTGTTAGCTAAAGCTACCATCAACTACTGTGATGAGGATGTCTCATTTTAAGAGGACTCAGTAACTGCGGACTTGGAGTGCCACTCTGGTCCACTTGGTAGTATAGTAGTACAGGCACTGCTGGAAATCACTGTGAGTTTGTAAAATGGCATAAGCCAAGGTCCAGTTAATGTTGGTAAGATAACACTGCAAAGCACTGAGTTGAAACTGAAGAAAGTAGAATGCTGGAAAGACAGTGGTCCTAACTCTACTTGTTATCAGTATAGAGCGATCTTAACTGGGTTTGGGTAGTACTGGTCATAATCCAAGAAACAGTACACACTTGCCATACCTTCTTAATCCTGAACACCTTGTAGAAAATGCATGAATGCATGAGACAGACTTAATGAAACACCTACAAGACAAAGACAGAGAGAAAGTAACAGGGGACTGGTAACCTAGGATCTGCACCTTAACTATCATGTATAAAAATGGCAGGGGGGTGAGGCAGGTGGTTGCCATGTATATCTCCAAAGCTCCAAGTCCCACAAACTGTAAACACAACAAAGATATATAAAAGTTAATATTCTTCATTCACCCCAGTTTCTGCATCTGTACAAGTTCAGTTAGCACCCTCAGGAAGACATACCAAATGCCGATGATGGCAAAGCAGACTATAACCAACTACTAAAGGTTCTCAGCTGTACCAGAGCAGACATACTGGGCCAGAAAGAAAGAAGAAGGGGACATAATCTGTTTTTGCAATATGCAACATTAATTCCCCTTTAAGATGGAACAATACTACGCATTATAGCAGTCAGGTCATAATTAAACACTCTAAGCCTCTCCCTTCTCTGAACTATGCAGATTATTTTCGGACAAACAGCCTCTGCCTCTCAGATTATGAAGCAAGATCTAATACATACATCTCTGCCTATTGTTTCTATAACATTCTTGCTCTGAATGTTGTGAAAGGAGAAACATTTTATAACAGTCAACTTTACTGGCTCAACAGCAGCAACATAAGTCACAGGATGGTTCCCACACAAGCATATGTTTCCTAAAAGTTATAGACTCACATAGTGTGGTGTCACATCAGTCTTCCCTGCAAGTAAATACTTCCCATTTCCCTTCCAAATTTTGATCATATGTTCACAACTAAATGAAAGATCTGTACTGCCTGAATTTTTAGTTGCATCTAGAACACTAGAACAAAAGCTGCTGTTAAAAAAGGGAAAATTAGGGGGTCGGCCACGGTGGTGCAGCGCTTAAGCGTTGCCACCTCACAGCAAGAGGTTCTCCTGTTTGATTCTCAGCTGGGGTGCCTTCTGTAAGGAGTCTGCATGTCCTCCCTGTGGTTGCGTGGGTTTCCTCCGGGTGCTCCGGTTTCCTCCCACATCCCAAAGACATGCTGTAGGTGGATTGGACACTTTAAATTGGCCCTAGGTGTGAGTGTGTGCATGTGTGTGCCTTCTGTAGAAGGTTGGGCGCTGGGCTGGCAACTCAACACTGTAAAACTCCATTGCCAATCATGAGCGGACAAGTGATCCGTTGTGGCGACCCCTAACCGGGAAAAGCCGAAAGAAGAAGAAGCAGAGTATGGCACATAAATACTGCATGATAACCATAGGAAACCATCACAGGAGGTCAAAAAAGGTTGGAAAGAGAGATTAGATAAGCAATTCACAAAGAAACAATGGCAGAATATATGTATGGCTCCCAAATATGCCACAAAAATCTAGAAGCTTTAGGATTTTTGCCTGGAAGTGTTTGCACAGGTACTTTATAACCCGAGCAGACTCCAAAGAATTTTTCCTCAGGTAGATGTCATATGCTGGAGATATAATGGGGAAGAAAGAGATACCTGGGAGCATATGTTCTTAGACTGTAATGAGTTGGCAGACTTTTTAATTTCCCTACAGGAATACTCGGTGAGCAAATGAGTGTAACTAGGGAAATGACTTTTTGAGACGAGATACCATGTCTAGACAATTCAGATCCTGTAAGATGGTGTTAAGTTTAGTTTTAGTGACTGTCAAAAAAGTAATTACTAGAAAATTGAAAAAGTACAGTTTTGTACCTACCATAAATGTAGATGTCCGATAGGTATGCATCTGCAGTCATCACATATGGGTTGTCCTGCCTCAGGCAGCCCTTCGGTCGGCCGGATTCCAAAGTCTGGGTCCGGCGTCGGCTGATGTTGCACTATCCCCGACGTCAGAGTGCCTGGGGTATAAAAGCATCAGCCGATGCCATCTTCCTCAGTTTTTCTTGCCCCAGATGCCAGGTGCCCTCTAAGGAAGGCTAAATTTGGAGAGATGCATTTAAAAATCCAAACATGCACAGTAATATAAAAACAAATACACCATAAGAGATCCCCCCAGCTAGCTATAAGAGGGGTAAGTACCCAAGAAATACCACAGAGGGGAAGGAGGGAGGGTAAACCTGACTGCAGATGCATACCTATGGGACATCTACATTTATGGTAGGTACAAAACTGTACTATGTCCGTCAAGGATGCATCTGCAGTCATCACATATGGGTAGAATACCATAGCCAATCTGGGGGTGGAGGAACTATGAAAAGGATGGTGTAGCTAAAATGCCCTGCAGGACTGCCGTAGCAAAGCCTGCTCTGGATCTGGAATATAAAGGTAAATTGTAATGCTTGGCAAATGTATGCACGGAGCTCCATGTAGCAGCTTCTAAAATGTCCTTGGTAGCCACCCCTCTTAAGAAGGCTGTGGAGGTGGCTGTGGCTCTCGTGGAATAAGGTCTGATGTTAGCTGGCACAGTTTTTCCATGAAAGGAGTAACAAAAACGAATGCAATTCCCTATCCATTTTGAAATGGTCTGTTTGGAAATTGCTTTTCCTTGAGTACCAGCAGCATATGCTACCAACAGCTGGTCAGTTTTTCTGTAACTTGTAGTTCTGTCCAAGTAGTAGCGCAACTGTCTGTGTATGTCCAGGGTGTGCAGAAGTTTTTCCCCTTTGTTTTGTGGATTTGGAAAGAAGGTAGGCAAGTGGATAGCTTGGTTTAAGGAAACCCTGGATACCACCTTTGGCATAAATGTAGGATTGGTTCTCAGTGAAACTCTGTCCTGATGAAAAATAAGAAATGGCTGTACTGCCATAAGGGCCTGTAACTCAGATACTCTTCTTGCTGAGGTTATGACCAGAAGGAACGCAGTCTTTCAAGACAGGAACTGTGGTTCTGCAGATGCTGCTGGTTCGAAGGGAGGCAGTGTTAGTTTTTCCAACACGAAGTTAAGGTCCCAAGTAGGTAGAGGTGGTTTCCTTGGAGGATTGATGCTTTTGATTCCTCTTAGAAACTGTCTCATGAGAGGATGAGAGAAGACAGGTGGATCAATATTGTTCTCTGCTGAAATTGCTGAAGCATGAATTTTAATGGAAGAGTAAGACAGGCCATTGTGGAACATTTCTGCTAAGTATTCCAGGATATGTGCCATGTTCATCACTGTCGCATCTAGGCCCTTTGTGGTATTCCAAATGTGAAATCTTTTTCATTTTGCTGAATATGCCTTTCTTGTGGAAGGCCGGCGAGCTTCCATAATAATATCTTTCACTCTCTGGGATAGCTTATCCTGAGGAGGAGTCAAGGTATTTTCCAGGCTGTTAGTTGTAAGGTTTTCAGGTTGGAATGCAGAGTTTTGTAATTGTGCTGTGTCAGTAGAAGTGGCCATAGAGGAAGAGGCCATGGTTTCGTGCGTGACATGCTCTTTAACAGTGGGTACCAGTGCTGTCTTGGCCAGTCCAGAGCTATCAGAATCACTTTTGGCTGCTCTGTCCTGATCTTCAGTAAAACATGGGAGAGGTGGAAATGCATACACTGTTAGAGTTCTCCAGCTGAAAGAGAGGGCGTCCACTTTCCATGCTTATGGGTAGTATGTCCTTGAGCAGAATTTCTTCAGTTGATGATTGTGGGGGGAGGCAAAAAGATCTATGTCCGGCCTCCCCCATGATTGTGTTATCTGTAGAAAGATGTCTGGGTGCAGCATCCATTCATGTGCATCCATGATATTTCTGCTTAAGCTGTCCACCAGTATATTGTCTTTCCCTGGCACAAACTGGGATTGTAGCTGTATATTGAGTTTCAAGGAAAGTTCCCATAGATTCATTGGCAGCCTGCAAAGAGGATAGGAATGGGTGCCTCCTTGCTTGTTTATGTACCACATAACCATGGTGTTGTCTGTCCTTATTAGCAGATGGCCTTGATGCAGAAAGGGTTTGAAGGCTTCGACTGCATGTATCACTGCCAGCATTTCCTTTTGGTTTATGTGTATGCGTAGCTCTTTTTTTGACCATAGACCTTGAATGCATCTGCCCTCCATGTGCGCTCCCCATCCGTGGTCTGAAGCGTCTGTTGTAATGGTTTGGCTGGCTGTTGGTTTGCTGAAAGGCAGACCCCTGTTTGACTGGCTTGCTTGAGCCCACCACAGAAATTCCTTTTGAAGGCATGGAATGAGTGGTATCAAAGTTTCCAGGCTGTGACTGTGCTGAGTCCATAAACTCCTTAGGTACTATTGTAGTTTCCTCATATGTAGTCTTGCTTGCGGAATCAGAAGGATGCAAGCAGCCATGTAAACCAGGGCCTGCAGGATTTTCCTTGCAGTCATCTGGGATTGTCTTGTCAGATTTTTGAAGTAATCTGGTAGTTGACTTTGTTTTTCTTCTGTGCGGAAGGCCATTTGGGTGGTTGTATCTAGATTTGCACCCAGAAAAGTTATTCTTTGGGAAGGAACAAGTCTTGATTTGTGAAAGTTGACTGTATATCCCAAGGACTGAAGTAGGTGGATGGCATAATTCAAGTGTTTTACCAAAGTTTGTTGTCTGTCCGCGTGTATAGGGCAGTCGTCCAGATATGGGTAAATTTGAATCCCCTGAAGTCTGCAGTGTGCAATTACTGATGCCAGGCATTTCATGAATACTCTGGGCACAGTAGATAAGCCAAAGGGCAATGCTGAGAATTGATAATGCTCTGACCCTGCAAGAAATCTGAGGTGTCTTCTGCAACATTGTCTGATAGGGACATGCAGGTATGCCTCCTTGAGGTCTAGAGTTACCAGCCAAGACCCCTTGCCCAGCATGGGAAGGAGCTGCTGTAGAGTCAGCATTTTGAACTTTGGCACAATGAGATAAGTATTCAGTGTGGACAAGTCAAGAATAGGCCTCCATTGTTTTTCTTTTCTTGGAACAAGGAATAGTCTGGAATAAAATCCTTGGCCTTGTTCTGAGAGAGGAACCTTTTCTATAGCTTTCATTTGCATTAAGCTGGAAATTTGTTTCAAAGCCTCTGCCCTTTGATTGGGTGGCAGGTCTGGCATGCCTTTTCTTTTTGGTAATGTGTGGAAATGGAACCTGTATCCTTTGTCTATTATTTGTAGTGTCCATTTGTCCCTTGTAATACTGTGCCAATTTTTTGAGAATAAAGAAAGCTTTCCGCCCAAAGGTGCTTCTAATTGAGCCCTGGTTGGCGGTGTCAAAGTGAAGTCATTGAGCCTGTCCTTGTGCAGTAGTTGAAGGTCCTGCATTACCTCTCTGGTTGGGAGGTTGCCATTGACGTCCTCTGTAGGAGCCTCTAGCTTGCCCTCTACCCCTGGCACGCCTGTTCTTGCCTCTCTGAAACCTCTCTCTGTCTGGAAAGGACCAATTCTTGGAAGGTCAATTCCTGCTGAATCTTGGTGGTGGTTGTACTTGGAGAAAATCTTTGACTGTTTGTACAGATTTTGCCTTTTCTTCAAATTTCTTTAGGACCTCCTGAGCCGTGGAGCCAAATAACTTTTGTTTTTCCAGTGGAGCATCCAGAAGCTTTGCTTTAACATTGTCTGGCAGAGATTGTTCCTTCAGCCAAGCATGCCTACGTATGACTGCGCCAGTCATAGCTGACCTACATGAAGCTTCCAAAGCATCATAACCACATTGCAAGAAATGGTTGCTAACCTGTTGTGAGTTATGTACCAGATCCTGAAGTGATTAGCGGTCTAGGGGGTCAGGTGAAGACAGTTTTTTATGCAATTCATCTAACAAATACTCTTGGCACTGTATCATAAGAAATTGACAATTTAATGCCCTCATAGAAAGAGTAGCAGAAGTATACACTTTTTTACCCCATCTCTCTAAAGCTCTGGGCTCCCTTTCAGAGGGGAGAGGATTTTTAGCAGGAGGAATAGCTAAAGGTCTATGCTGAGGCAAATGTAGAAAAGTCCTTAATCTTTTCCTGGAATCAGAGAATTCCTGGCCCTGCCATTGGAAATGCTCTCTCATAGTGTGTAGTGTCTCTCCAAAGGAAAACTCTTCAGGAGGGGAGGCCGAGGGAATAGATTCTTCTGCATCAGAATCCTCGTAGGCCGAAAAAGCCTCCTCCTGGTGGTCCGAGAGAGTAGAGCCATCAGAGGCCTCATCTGAGGAGTGGGGATCAGAGGGCTCAACCCTGGGCCTTTTGTCTGGAGGAGGTTGAGAACCCCTGTCCGGATGAGGTTGAGAGCCCCTAATTAATGAGATAAGATCCTCTGCTAAGCTTAGAATCTGTGAACCAGTAGAGGGTCCCTGAGGGATAACCTTGGGAGGCAAAGCTTTTGAGAGTTTAGCAGCTTTAGCCCTGGAGAATGCCTTAATGGACATGGATGCAGGAGGCCTGGCTGCACCACGTGCTGGTGTAGATTTGTCTAAAGGAATGGTGTCGGAAGGTTCCAGGACACCAGTTTCTGTTGGAAATTCAATAACCGACTCAGCCGGGGCCTCTGGGGCTGAGGTAGCCGTTTGAGCGGTTTCGGTAATTGGAAGTACCAAGGACTCGGTTTCAGCTGAGACAGAGACACTCGCGGTAGGCCTGGCCGTGGTTTCAGCCAAAACCGCGGCCCGCGTGTGCCGGTCCTTGTCCTTCCGTTTCTTAATTAAATGTGAAGTCGGAGTTTCCGACGGCATCTTATACGAAAAACTAGCCCCAAAAAATTCTTCTGCAAACTCCGCCCGACGTCTAAGAGTGCGTCGGTTGAAGGAAGCACAGGCTGAACAGGTCGAGGCGTTATGGTCTGGGCCTAGGCAGGGGAGGCAGTAAGAGTGGAAATCCTTAAGAGGTATTTGTTTCCCACAAGTTAAACAATTATTAACTTTATCTGACATCGGCTGAGGCAAGAAAGAGTCCCCAACGGGGTACTTAGCTTTTTGAAGTCTTCGGTAGCTGAATTACAGGAGCTGGCCGACCGGCACTTGCGAACTGCTTCTGCTTCGGGCACCACGCGGCAAGAAAGACTGAGGAAGATGGCGTCGGCTGATGCTTTTATACCCCAGGCGCTCTGACGTCAGGGATAGTGCAACATCAGCCGACGCCGGACCCAGACTTTGGAATCCGGCCGACCGAAGGGCTGCCTGAGGCAGGACAACCCATATGTGATGACTGCAGATGCATCCTTGAAGGACATCAGACTCTAAACCAACTGTATTGTAGATATAAAAGAACTGGAACTGGGATCTTGAGAAAAGGGTAGGAGTAAATTACATAGAAAAAATGGAAATTGTGGGAATAATACGTGCAGAAAAATGTTCTGGAGAAGGAATGAGGTTTAAAAGAAGGCAAGAACTGAACAATTTATATAACATTGCTTTGATTATATGGTACAGGACAGTACATGTGATGAATGATGTTTGTAAATGTGAACTTAATATGGTTTGATTACTTTTATATAATGTAAGTTTGCCTCTGTCACAGGTGATAATTCAATAAAGGTGTTACAAAAGTGTACACACTGTTGTTTTTTTAACTCTGTTCAGCAGTACAGGGTACTGGTCAAATCACATCAATTATTCTTCCAGGAACCCATTTTTTTTCTCTGAAACAAAATTTGTTATAGCTACCAATTCATTAATCTCAAAAGCATGCAGTTTCACATGGAAAATGGAAGGCTGAATCACAAAATTATGCTGCCAAAATGAATGGTTAATATAGGCATTATACTGAATCAGACATCTCTGCACATCTAAAGATATAACATTATTTGCTGGGTGCAGGGGGCATGGCCTCCCACTTGGTGGAGTGCAGGAGGGCTTGCCTCTTGAAAATAAACAATTTAAAGTTACAAGCATGCCCTAAATGTAAAAAAATGTTCATGCATTCTGTTAATTTCAATAAGCTGTGCTTTAGTGACTTGTGATATAGCAACCTACTGTGAACTTATTTGAAAGTTTTATTATGGCATTTTTTTTTTATGCAATTCTTTTTCTGGCATAAAATGTCCTTGTAAAACAAGATGAATCAAGGCAAGAATACATCTCACTTTTCTTCTCATCAGCAACTTGGCATGTAGCACTTTTGTATCTGTCTGTGGTTGAGTAAAGTAATTAAATAAAGCTCTTGCTGTTGAAAGAGGCGCATTAGCTATTTAAGTGTCCTTTAAAAGTATGAACCACTCATTCTATTAATCCAATTGATAAAACAACAGCCAGCAGGAAGTTATGACATTAACCCATTCTGCCAAAAAATTATATAAAGTCTTTCCTTAAAAATGCTGCTGTATTTTTCCCACAAAATCTCTTCAGATTATCAATGTTGTACCTCATACGTCCACCCACTTCAAATAAGAAGTGATAATGACCAGAATCGTTTTTCTAAGAGGAGAATCAGCACAATCAACATGCAGTATCTTCCATGGTCTCTTCGTATATTCCAAACTATGCAAGGCAGCAGTGTTGTGTTCTTGATGGTTGTAAACATTAAGGTGAATCACAAGAGGATGAACCACTTTTCTCACTCCCCATTCATCAGCTCTTGATTACCACAAGTTTAAAAGAGAAAAAATACAACATTCCCTGGAGGGAAATTATTCTTACAAAGGTAGAGTTGTGTTCCACTTACCATAATCGTAGATGTTCAAGTAGATCAATGTTTCAGTACTGACTCTTGGGCCTTCCTGCCATGCAGAAGCCTGCGACTAGCCCAATTTCTAGTCTTTTCATCTTCTCTAGCCAATGGACATCCGATGGCCAATGTGTGGTTGTCAGGGTATAAGAACGGCATGTATTTGCACCATCTTTAGGTTTTTCTATGTGATGAACAAGCAGATTACAGAGGACAGCGCCACCTCCCCAGTTGTCTGAATTTAAGTAAGAAGTACAAATGTAAGAGGCAGACATGGGATAACACAGATAAGAGGACTATCTGCAGAAAAAGCTCCTCTACTCCTTGCACCAAGCAAGGGGGAAACAAATGGTCAGAAATTAGAGGGGTGGAGGGTGGGTATATGTACTGAAACACTGATCTACTCGAACATCAACAATTATGGTAAGTGGGACAAAGCTGTAATACGTTCTTTGTAGTCAGTGTTGCAGTACTGACTCACAGGAGGACTCCCAAATGTAAGAGTTTGATGGTGGATCATCTGTATGAACTCAGGAAATAAGATTTTGCAGGATGGCACTAGTGAACCCTGCTCTAGCCCTGGGGACATTGCCTAGGTTATAGTGTTTTGAAAGGTGTGAACAAAGTTCCACATGGCTGCCTCTAGGATGGCCTGGGTAGGGACTCCTTTGAGGAAAGCAGTGGTAGTTGCTCCATGCCTGGTTTAGTAGGCTTTAATATGCCCAGGTAAATCCTTTCCATGGTGTGAGCAAAAGAACTAAATGCAATTAACTATCCCTTCTCAAGTGGTTAATTTTAAAGGTACAACTAAATGTGGGGGTTGTCATCAGTGTTCGTATATTTTAGAAAAAAAAAACTATTTTAGAGTTACCTGGTATACCTTTTTCTATGGTCTATATTGAATCAGCGAATGCTTAAAAAAGCGAATGCTGATTCATCGACCCTATTTCAGCGAACGCTGAAAATCCTGAAAACCCGGAAGAGCAAATTTTTTTCTCAGGGGAAAAAAAAAATCATCACTGGGCTGGTTTTGGGAGTTTGCCGTTTCCTCCACTGTGGTGCGATCTCAGAGTTGGTATATTTAAAGTAGGGGGTGTGGGGGGGGGTGAAGCCCCTCACATTAAATAATGTTTTGGGTTTTTTTTTTTTTTTTTTTTTTGAACAGCAAATTTTCCCCTGGGAAAAAAAAAATCGCTGTTCCGAGTGTTCAGCATTTTCAGCGTTCGCTGAACTAGGATCGATGAATAAGCATTCGCTTATTTAATATACACCCCTTTTCCTATTTATCTTAAACAAGGTAATTGTTCCACCTAGGGTTTGGTATACATTGCAATTTGTAACAAATGTCAAAGCTTTTAAATTGGGAAGACTGAGCGAAATTTGAGAAAGGGAATTTACTAACATCTGTATGCAATTTTGAAATGTAACATGAACAATGTAATTTTTAAGCATACCTCAAGTTGCACTGGATGGGGTAAATTCCACTTTGGATGTCACACCAAAAGACATTAGAGGTGGTTGGTGGAAGTTACAAATAAAAAGACATGAACTCTTTTGACAACTTAAATTGAACTCTAATATGCTACCTGGTCTTAATGACCAAATTTATTTAGTCCATATACTAAAAACTGGAGCGCAAGTATTAAAATTAGAGTTATATATATTTTTATGTGTTTTATATTGTCTGTAACTTATAAGCCAGGCTCAAGTTATATGTTTTAATTTTACCACTGTATTTCTTTAAAAGGTTTGTGTCACATGACAAGTAGAGTATTAAACAAAAGTGCAAATTATTGGAATTTGTTCTGAAGAAGTCTCAGTGTTTTGGGGAAGAAAGCATTACGCAGTGTGGATCTTTATTTCAATAAATATTTCAACACCTTTTTTTGGCTGCTGATTGCCTAATCCAAGCTTTTTTCTTTTTACTTGGTTTATGTGAAGCTTGGCAGCACTGTTGATTCATTATTTTATCCATTGCCTAGGTTATAGTGTTTTGAAAGGTGTGCACAAAGTTCAACATGGCTGCCTCTAGGATGGCCTGGGTAGGGACTCCTTTGAGGAAAGCAGTGGTAGTTGCTTCATGTCTGGTTTAGTAGGCTTTAATATGCCCAGGTAAATCCTTTCCGTGGTGTGAGCAACCAAACTAAATGTGATTAACTATCCCTTCTCAAATGGTTTGTTTGGAAACAGGCTTGCTCAGTTTACCCACTGTGAAAGCCATCAGCAATTGCTCTATTAGAGGGTTTTGTTCTGTCTAGATAGTAACTGACCTGCCTATGCACATCCAGGGAATTAAGTACTTGATCTGCCCTGTTCTGTGGATTTGGGTTTAAAACTGGTAAGTGGATAGCCTGGTTTACAGTAAGTTCTGATACCACTTTAGACAAAAGGATGGGTTTGTTCTGAGGGTGATCCTATCCTTTTGGAAGACAGTGAAAGGTTCTTTACACAAGACAAGCTTGTACCTCAGAAACTCGCCTAGCTGATGTAACAGCTACAAGAATGGTGGTCTTCCAGGTGAGCATCTTTAGAGAGGCAGTGGCAACAGGCTCGAAGGGGGACAAGATTAATTTTTCTAACACATAATTTAGATCCCATGCTGGCATAGGGTTCCTCCTGGGTGGTCTCAAATGAATCACCCCTTTTAGAAAAGGATTCATGTGGGGGTGTGTGAGAAGATAGGTGGAGCACTATGTAGGCAAGGTGATATAGCAGATGCATGTACCTTAATAAAGCAGATGCATGTACCTTAATGCTGGAACAGAAAAGTCCTAGTCTACACAGGCCTGACAGGTACTGCAAAACTGAGCTGATGTCTGCCTGAGAAGGGCTAGTGTTATTGCTGTGACACCAGACAGAAATATTTTACCATTTTGCCAGGTATGATTTCCTGGTATTAGGCTTCCTTTAGAATGGAAAACACATCTGTGGGGTAGAATACTGTCTTTGGTATCAAAATCCAATTCTCCAGGCAGTTAACCTAAGAGTGGCTAGGTGGGGTTTGAAGACTGATTCTTTGATTTGGCTGAGGAGAGCTACTTTCTACAGTAAGGTGTGGAAATCTCCCCTTGCTATCAGGGGGAGGGAGAACCAGTGTTGTCAGGAGGCCACGTGATCATGCTGGGTCTGTCTGCCCTGAATTTTGTCAGTACTCTGGGGATCAGGGGTAAAGGTGGGGATGCATGCAAAAAAAAGTTTTGTCCATGTGAAGAAGAATGCATCTATTTTCCAAGCTCCAATCGGTTGTGTTTTGGAGCAGAACTTTTGTAGTTGTTTCTTGTGGTAAGAGGTGAACAGGTCTATTTAGGAAATCCCACACTGTGTGATTAGACCCAGGAAGACCTCTCTCTTTAGTGTCCATTCATTGGGATCTAGAAGGTTCCTGCTTAGAGAATATACCAGGGTATTGTTCTGGACCAGAATCTAAGAGGCTATGAAGGCCAGACCTATTTCTTGAGGCAGCATCTAAGTTTTCCTGGAAAGGCTGCTCAGAGGATAAAATAAAGTTACCTCTTGTTTATGCATCACATCATTGTGGCATTGTTTGTCCAGATTTGCAGGGTACCTGGACTTAAGTTTTGTTGAAAAGCTTTTATGGCCAGGTAGACTGCTAGTAACTCCTTCCACTTTATACATAACTTACTCTGCTGTGGGGACCAAATACTCTGAACTACAAGGAACCTAAATGGGCTCCCCAAGCTATGTATGAACTGTCTGTGGTGATGGTCTTGTTTGCCTCTAGTAAAGTGAAACTTGCCCCTGGGTTATTATGTATGGTGTTCTTCCACCATAGGAGTTGCTTTTTCAGGCATGGAAGGAGAGGCAGTAGGGTTTCTAGAGGTTGGGAATGCTGTTCCTAAACATTTTTCAGGAACAACTGGAGTTTCCTCTTGTGTAACTTTGCAACTAGGATCATGAGAATGCATGATGTCATGTAACCCAGAATACTCAGGAATTCTCTTGGAGTAATGAGCTGCTTTGGAAGCAGACTGGTCAGACATCTTGTCAAGAAAGCAATCTTGTATTGGGGAAGGAACGCTTTCTGATGAACTGAATCTATAAGGGCTCCCAGAAACAGGATCTTTGTTTGAGGAATATTTTGGGATTTTGAAGATTTTAAAAGAGACCTACCTTCTAAAAGCAGTCTTCGGTGATCTGTAAGGTGTGGATCGTCCCTGAATGAGACAGTCACCTAAGTAGGGGTAAACATGAACCCCCCCCCCTAGAATTCTGCAATGGGCTACCAAATGAGCAAGACATTTTGTGAAAACACTAAGAGCAGCAGACAGCACAAATGGTACAGCACAGAACTGGAAGTAGGAACCTGTTGCTACAAATTGTAGGTACTTTCTGAGACGGTTTGCTGTGGAGACATAGAGGTAAGTAAGTATCTTGGGTCTAGAGTGACAATACAGGCATATTGGAAGATCACTGGCAGCAATTTTTGCAATGTAAGCATTCTTAACTTTGGGATATCGAGGAACTTGTTTACCTTTGAGTGATCCAAGATGGGCCTATGGTGCCTTTTTTCATGGAACAAGAAATATCCATGAGTAGAAGCCTTTTCTCTCTCTGTCCTGGAGTGACAAACTGGATGGATCCTTGGTGAAGTAGTTCCATCAGGATAAGTGGTAAGAGGCTTTCTTGCTCTTTTGTTGGCCTTGGAATGCCCAAGAAGGGTGGTAGCTCTCTTACCTGAATATAGCACCCTTCTCTATGATGTTGAGGATCTATTGATCCCTGGTGATGGATTTTATGAGTTTACTAAGAAAGAGAGTCCTCCTCCATCTATCTTGGAGGGGATGGTGGGATAGAACATAGTCACAGTTGTTCTCTCTGCTGGCTGGGCTCTTTGGAGCCCACTGTTTTGTGTGATTGTTCTGGTTGCCATCTCCTAGAATGTCTTGGTCTTTTGCCATGGGGAGGCCTGCACTTGTCTTGTCTAGGTGGAAAAGGCCAAGGGTTAGACGGGCAATTCCTACTGTACCTTGGGGTCAGAGACAATTAAAATTCTTTCACAGTTTTCATTATTTATCCAGTTTCTAAAAAGCTTGTTCAGCTAGAAGACCATTAATCCAGTAGTTCAGCCTTTATTTGATTTGACAGGGGCACGGTGGTCCTGAGCCATGAATGTCTATTAGTGACAGAAACTGTGGCAGCTGCTCTGTAAGAAGCATCTAAGGTGACACATTCACATTTTATGGAGCATCTGGAGACTTGTAAAGCTCCTCTGTTTATTTCCTGAATTTTCTTAGATAAGGTTCTATCCGTAGCAGAATCTACCTTAGCTAGAATTTAGTCTTGCAGAGATTCAGGTACTTTAGCATATGGAATTGACAATTCAAAGCTCTTACTGCTAGAGTGGCAGAGGTAAAAGTTTTTCTCCCCCAAATCTGTCTAATAATCTACTTTTGTAGTCATTAGGCAGGGGATGTCTTGCTGGTCCTTAAGGTACACCTTTTGTGGATTCAGTTGAGACTACAGAAGGATTGACTTTAGGGTTTTTGTAGAGGTGCTTGTAAGATTCAAGCACTCTGAAAAACCGGTCTGGCTTCTTAGGAGCAAGGGACAAAAAAATCAGGGTGTAAAAGCAATATCTTTAAAAACATCATCCAATACAATGTGTACAAGAGGAACGGACACAGGTCTGGGTGAAAGCAAGCTCAGCAGTTCTCTGCAAAGTACAGTTGTGTACACTTACCATAAATGTAGATGTTCGAGTGTATTCACTGTTGCAGTCATTACATTTGGGTAATCTGCTAGTAGGTTGCCCTCAGTCAGCCTGATTAACAAAGTCTTGGGTCCTGCGTTGGTTGCTGTCCCTTCTTCCATGACATCAGGTCATCAAGGAGTATAAAACATGCAGCCAACGCCATTACATCAGTTTTTCTTGCCACAGATGTCAGGTGCCCCCCTAATGGGGAGCAAATAAACATAAAAACACAACATCCACCAAAAAGCAAATACACCAAAAAGGCTTTTAAGCATAGTAAAGGAAAGTAAAGGTGTAGCCAGAAATAGTTAGGGGGCTGGAGGGAGGGTAACCAGGACTGCAATAGTGAATACACTCAAACATCTACATTTATGGTAAGTGTACACAACTGTAATATGTTCTTCGTGTTTCACTGTTGCAGTCATTACATTTGGGTAGATTCCCAAAGCTATGGTTGGGAGGAGGAGTTTATACAGCATTGGGGCCAGCTACAAGGCCCTGCAAGACAGCAGTGGCAAAGCCAGCTCTGGATTTGGAGAAAATTGGTAAATGGTAATGCTTGGTGAAAGTATGTATAGAGCTCCAGGTAGCAGCTTCTAGGATGTCCCTGGTAGGAACACCTCTGAGAAAGGCTGTAGAAGTAGATGCAGCCCTGGTGGAATGAGATCTGAGCCCCTGGGGGATAGGTTTTCCATATTACTTATAGCAGAAATGAATGCAATGGCTTATCCATTTAGAAATTTTTTTTGAAATAGCCTTCCCCCCTGCCCCTGCAGCAAATGTTACCATCAGTTGTTCAGATTTTCTTCAAGGTTTAGTCCTGTCCAAGTAGAATCTAAGTTGTCTGTGCACATCCAAGGAATGCAGAATCCGAACCCCTTTGTTCTGTGGTTTGGGAAAGAAGGTTGGCAAATGAATGGACTGATTAAGAGCCACACTGGAAATCACCTTGGGCATGAAGGATGAATTGGTCCTGAGAGATACCCTGTCCGCATGAAAGATGATGAAAGGCTCCACTGCCATAAGGGCCTGTAATTCAGATATCCTTCTAGCTGAAGTGATTGCTAAAAGGAAGGCTGTTTTCCAAGAAAAAAAAATTTAAGTCTGCAGTAGCAGTTGGCTTGAAAGGAGGTAGAATGAGTTTTTCCAAAACAAAGTTAAGGTCCCAGGCAGGGGTTGGAGCTCTCCCTGGGTGCCCCTCTGAGATACTGCTTGAGCAGAGGATGAGAGAAGAGGGGAAGTTCTGTGTTATAATGAGCTGAAATAGCTGAGGCATGGATTTTAATGGAGGAAAAAGACAGGCCCTTGTGAAGCATCTCAGTTAAGTATTGCAAAATTTGAGGTAAATTGGGCGCTGCTGTGCTCATCCCTTGAGATTGGTTCCAGGCACAGAATCTTTTCCATTTGACAGCATAAGATTTTTTAGTACTAGGTCTCCTTGCCTCCAAGAGGATATCCATCACAGGTTTGTTGAGGGATGATAAGGGTGAATTTAAGTGATCAGCCAGGCTGCAAGGTTCAATGTTGGAAGCAGGGGGTGCAGAATTTGGTTCTCCGGCTGAGACAGCAAGGAAGGGGTCTGAAACAGGTGCCATGGAGATAACTGCGACACACTGCGCAGGAGGGGGTACCAGTGTTGGCACGGCGAGTCTGGAGCAATCATATCCTTGGTTTGTCCTGTTTGACTTTTAGTAGAACTTTGGAGAGCAGAGGTAGTGGGGGTAAGGCGTACACTGATAGGTTTTTCCAGCTGAAGGACAGAGCATCCACTTTCCAGGCTTGTTTGTGGGGAGTCCTTTTGCAAAATTTGTCCAACTGGTAGTTCTGGGGGGAGGCAAATAGATCTATGTCTGGGCTCCCCCATTCGCTTGTCAACATGTTGAAAATCCTTGGTTCCAGTTTCCACTCGTGTGGGTCCATGAGGTTTCTGCTTAGTCAGTTTGCCAATGTATTCAATTCTCCCGGCAGGAAATGAGCTTGTAGGTGCACGTGACGTGGTAGCTTAAGGCTGTGTTCCACATTGCCATGGCTAGTCTGCAGAGGGGGTAGGAATGTGTTCCCCCCCGCTTGTTTATGTACCACATAACCGTGGTGTTATCCGTCTTTACCATTAGTTGTCCTGGAAGAATGTAGTCCTTGAAGGCTGTCAGAGCATTCTGTACAGCTAACATTTCTTTTTGACTGATATGTAGGTGCATTTGATTTGGGTTCCATTTGCCCTGAACGCACTTCCCTGCCAGGTGAGCCCCCCATGCATGGTCTGATGCATCTGTAGTTAGGGTTTGGGCGGCAGGGGGTAGTGTGAATGGTAGTCCCATGTTTTGGTGGCAGGCCTCTGCCCACCATAGGAACTCCAGGCATAGGCAAGGTATGATAGGAATCATTGTTTCCAGGCTGTGATAATGTTGACTCCATAGACTTTTTAGATACCACTGTAGTGTCCTCATATGCAGTCTTCCATATGGAATTAGATGAATGCAGGAGGCCATGAACCCCAAGGCTTGCAGTACTTGTCTTGCAGATAGCAGGGTTTTTGTAGCCACTTGTTTGAAGTAAGTTACCAAATGAATTTGCTTTTCTGGCGTGAGGAAAGCCCATCTGGGCAGTTGTATTCAAGCTTGCACCCAGGAATGTAATTTGTTGACAGGGTACCAGTTGTGATTTCTTTTTGTTTATGGTGTACCCCAGACAAATTAGAACTTTTAGTTATGTACTCACCATAACTTCAGATGTTTGGGATCCATCTCGCCTACATTCTGACTGATGGGTTCGGAGCCGATCCCTTGGCTCCGACTCGGCACGCTTATGCTATAGAGCGAGGCCTCTAATTGGCTGAGCTATCTTTATCCCAGGATGCACCACCACTAATCCCCCAGATCTTGTTTGTCCGCATTCATGCACACAATCACAACTTGTTTATATAACATTGTTAGATGTTTCAAGATGAAACAACAGGATTCGGACCTTCTGATATCCTCTGATCTCCAAGGAAGGGGGAAGGAGGGTGGGTTATTAGAATGTAGCGAGATGGATCCCAAATATCTGAAGTTATGGTGAGTACATAACTAAAAGATGTTATGTGATCCTATCTCGCCTACATTCTGACTGATGGGACAGCGTCCCTAACACCTAAATCCCGGGTGGCTCATTGGAAAACACTCCTGAGCACTGTGGAACCAAATGAAGCTCGTCCTCTAGATGCCACATCTAATTTGTAGTGGGAAATGAAGGTGTGCAGGGAAGACCATGTAGCCGCAGCACAAATGTCACCAATAGCAAGCTTAGAATGAAATGCTACCGAAGTAGCCATAGCCCTCGTAGAATGAGCCTTGACAGAGGTGGTAAGCTCTTTGTTAGAACAGATATAAGCTTGAGTAATACAGTCCCTGATCCATTTGGCAATAGTGACCTTTGTGACAGCGTTGCCCAATTTGTTTTCTGCAAAGGATACAAACAATTGATCTGTTTTCCTTGATTGTTTGGTCCTATCTAAATAAAACGTAACTGTCTGTGGACATCTAGTGTGTGGAATATAAACTCCGCTTTATTAGAGTATTTTGGGAAAAAACTGGAAGCTCTAACGATTGTTGCAAGCATAAAGTAGAACAAACTTTAGGAACAAAAGAAGGATTTGGCCTGAGGGATACTCTGTCTGTATGAAAAACCAAGTACGGGGGTTTCACTGACAAAGCTTGAAGCTCTGAAACCCTTCTGGCTGAAGTAATTGCCACTAGAAAGGCTGTCTTCCATGATAGAAACTTTAGATCACAGGTAGCTGCCGGTTCAAAGGGAAAAGAAGTTAAGGCACGCAACACTATATCGAGATCCCATGGAGGTGCAGGATGAGAAATCGGAGGTCTTAATAGAGCAGCACCTTTCAGGAAGGTCTTACACAATCTGTTGCTCATTAAAGGTGGGTCTATGGATTCATGAAAATTAGAAATTGCTGCCAATTGTACTTTGATGGTAGAAACTGAAGAGCCTTGATTGAAAAGAGAGGTCAGAAATGTTAGTACTTCTGCCACGGGAGTAGAAATGGGGTCCAGGCCCCGGAGTTGAGCCCAAATAGCAAACCTTTTCCATTTGCTAGAATACAGTTTCTTTGTAGCGGACTTGTGGGCTGAAAATAATATGTGCACAACATCTGGATCCAGTGTCTGACTCCTGACTATCGTCGGAAGAGGAGGAGCCAGGCCGTCAATTTTAAGGTGTGGAGGGACTGGTGTAATAGTCCCGACTGATGAATCAGAAGGTCTGGGACCTGATCCAGGAACCACGGACCTTCCAGAGCATGTTTCCGAAGATAGGGAAACCACACTTGACGAGTCCAGTAAGGAGCAATTAAGATCATCCTGCTCCCTAAGAGAGATGCCTTTGAATCACCCTGGGAGGAGAGGAACTGGAGGGAAGGCATAAAGCAGGCCGGTGGGCCAAGGATGGACTAATGCGTCCATGGGGCTCTTCCCGAGCCGGGTTAGGAGAAAAATTCTTTGCACTGCATTCAGAGGAGTCGAAGAGGTCGCAACACGGAACTCCCCATTCGCTGAAAATCTGCCTTGCAACTGTCATATTCAGAGACCATTCGTGAGGAGAGAGGATGGTTCTGCTCAATCTGTCGGCTATGACATTGGCCTTGCCGGTATGTGAGTAGCCACTAGGAAGCGTTTGGTCGAGACTGCCCACTCCCAAACTCTCATGGCTTCTCTGCAAAGAGGATAGGATCTGGTCCCTCCCTGTTTGTTCAGGTACCAGACCACTGACATGTTGTCTGAGTGAACAGCAATTACGCCTGAGGGAGATAATCGTGAAGGGCTTGAAGGGACAGGAGTACTGCCCTCATTTCTAAGATGTTGATGTGAAGAGGAGTCTCTTCCGGTGCCATTTGCCTTGGACTGACCTGCCCAGGGAATGCCCCCACCCCATCTGGGAGGCGTCCGTGGTCAAAGTGGCCGGAGGAGGAAGAACAAAGGGTCGCCCTGATCCAAATTGGAGGACACTAGCCACCAGCGAAGGTCCCGTTTGCAAGATTCCGTGATCCATATGAGATGATTGAGAGGGAGTTCCTGAAAGGACCACTGAGTTGAAAGAAGCCACTGGAGGATTCTCATGTGCAACCTTGCCAAGGGAACTAGCAGAACTGTGGCAGACATGGATCCCAATAGCTGCAGGACCATTCTGGCTGGGGCTTTGGACCTGGGGAGTAAGGCTCGAACTTGATTTTGAATGGTTTGAATTCTGTCTGCAGGTAGACAGACCCGCATCTGGTTTGAATCTATCTCTACCCCTATGAATCTTATTCTTTGAGATGGACGCAACACAGACTTTGGCCAATTGAAGGTGATTCCAAGGGCATTGCCCAGTGATATAGTGGCTTGCAGGCTCTGCAGAAGTCGATGCTTGGAGGTGGCAGTTAGGAGCCAGTCGTCTAGGTACGGAAACACCTGGAATCCTAGACTTCTCAGGTGAGCAGTCACTACTGCCAAGCATTTGGTGAACACCCTGGGGGCTGTGGTGAGACCAAAGGGCAGCGCACGGAACTGAAAATGACTGCCTCCTAGGCTGAAGCGCAGATGTCTCCTGGACGTTTGATGTATTCTGATATGATAATACGCGTCCTTGAGATCTATGGAGCACATCCAAACACCCTTCTCCAACAACGGGAGAATGGTTTGTAGAGTGACCATTCGGAACTTGGACTTCCTAACTGAACAGTTTAGGTTGCTTAGGTCCAAAATGAGCCTCAAGTCCCCGGTCTTTTTCGGCACCAAAAAGAATCTTGAGTAAGTCCCTAATCCGATCTGGTCTGCGGGGACCGGTTGGATGACTCCTTTTTGCAGCAGCTTTGAAATTTCTGAGGCTGCGGTATCCCGTTGACTGGGTGGCGGGTCCGGGATTTTTTTGGACTGAGGGGGGGGGTGAGAGAATGGGATGGAGTAACCTCCGGCGATAATCCGAAGCACCCATCGGTCCTGAGTGATCCCTTCCCAGGCCTTCAGGTGCTTCGAAAAACGACCCCCGACTGGCTCTGGAGCAGCACAGCCAGGCAATCCCTCAGGGACTATGAAAAGCTGAAGAGCCACGAAAGGACTCGCGGTCTCCAGTGTTGCGAGGGCCTCTGCCGCCTCTGGGACGGCGTCTTCCGGATGAATTTCCCCTCCTCTGCCTCTGGAGGGGGAACCTTCCTGCTGAGAGGGGTAAGACTTCTGAGATCTACGGAACCACATTTTCCCTCCTCTTTTAGCCTTGGGATAAGGCCGAAAGGGAGTGGAAAATCGTGCCCCTACGGCAGTCAGAGTCTTACCCTCCTGTTCACAGTGGGTAAGTGTGTCTTTTACCTTGGGTCCAAACAGGGAGGACCCATCAAAGCGGGCGTCGGCAAATGAAGACTTAAAGGCCTCCGCGAAATGACACAGGCGGAGCTAGGCTTGTCTCCGTAGAGCAATGCCTGTACCCGCCACTCTACTCCCCCCTTCGGCCGCATACGAAATGAGCCTCATGGACAAGTTCGAAATGGACGACATTGTAGCCAGCTGAGAGCCAACCGTCTGGGCCAGCTCCTCAGGCAGGTTACCTAAGAGGGTATCGGATAGCTCCTTAATCAGATCCCTCTGAAATCTCGTAAAGTGCGTCAGGTAGTTCAAAGACCTCAGAGTAAAGGCCGCTGAACTAAGGGTGCGCTTACCGTACCGATCCATGCTCCTAGACTCCTTATTAGGAGGATGGACGGACGTAGAAGCCTCTGCTACATCTTGCTGGGTAGCAGATGCCACCACCATAGCATCTACAGCCACACCTTTCGTAAGGAACTCTTTATCTGGGGGCGCCGAGAGAAATTTGTTCGGACGAGTGGGCACTGGTTCCACAGAGTCTGGGTGTTCCCACGCCCTTCGACAGATCAAGTCCAAGAGCTCGTCGAAGGGCGGAGACACCCAGGAGGCGGAGGGCTGAGCCCCGAAGGCCTTCAGAAACACTGACTCATCAGCAGAGGGAGGTTTGGACTGCCAGCCGCCTCGTTGTTTTAGGGCTTCCAGGATGTCTGCAAAGGAGACATCATCCGAGGACGACTTGGGGGACCCCTCTGCATCATCGAGATCAGTGTCAGATGTCAAAGACTCATCAGGGGAGTCAACGTGCTTCCTCTTGCACTTTCTCTTCCTGGGAGGTTCTTCCGAAGAGGCTTCAGAAGGACCCCCAGGAGGGGGAGAAACCCCAGCGGGAGTAACCTGAGGCCCAGGGGCTCCGCTGTCTACAGACAGGGGGGCTGCCAACGACCCAGTCTCCAAATGTAGGGAAGGAGCTGGGGAAACTGTGGAGGTAGCCAAGGAAGATTTGGCTAAAGCACTCCTCATAGCCCTGAAGGCGGGACCACCAGAATCCTGGGAGGGTCCCCCCTCCGTGGCCACAACAGTGGACGGTACTCCCGCCGCCGACGCACCAAGAGGGAGACTTGGGACCGAAAGCATCAATCCCGAAGCCTCCCCCCCAGGGCCGAAGGAAGAAGTCCGTGCACTGAACTCCGACCCAAGAGCCGGAGTCGGAGCAAGGGTCGGGCCCGACCCTAACACCTCCACTGGTTCCACCAGCACCTGCTCCAACGGTGCCGAAGCTGTTGGAGGAGGAAATACAGTAGGGGAGTGGACCATCGGCTCCGAAGCCAAATGGGCTGGAGCTGAAACCATCTTTTGGAACACCGGAGACTGGAAGAGTCGAAGGAGCACCCTGTCGATGTCCGAATCAGACATCTTGGATGATCTCGAGGATACCGATCGGGCCCGAACCGATTTCTCCATCGGCTCCGAAGGGCTCGGGACCGGCTCGAATGACTCAACAATTATCGGCTCCGAGGAAACTTTCAAGGAAATTTCCCTCGGTGCCAATAAGGACTTCGGCTCCGAGGGGGATGAGTCTGAGCCGATGACCCTTATCGGCTCCAATATCAGTGGAGCCGATGAGGGTGACCCGCCTCTCGATGCCCCAGACCTCGGCTCCGAAACCAGAGGGGTCGAGGCTGGAGGCATCGAGGCAGACCGTTCCGACCTCGGCTCCAAAGTCCGTGGAGCCGATGGAGAAGTCTGCTTAGTTTTCATAGCAGTCGGTTCCGACTGACTGGTCGGAGCCGACGCTTTCCTCTTTTTAGAAGGAGACAGAGAAGAAGATAAAAGCCTCCTCGAAGGAAGGCTTGATTAATCCTTTGAGGATTAATTTGTTTTTCCTCTCCTGGAGGACTCTGGAGGAAAACGCATGGCATACACTGCACGATTCTTGCAGATGTTTAGCACCTAGACAATAGATGCACGAGGAGTGGTCGTCCGTTATGGACATTTTGAAGCCACACCTCGTGCACTTTTTAAACCCGGAGGGTTTATGCTCTTTAGACATAATCAGGCTGAAAAAACAGATCACCACACTAAACAACAAAGGGTTTGACACACGAGAACAAAAATATGTATGCCACTAGCTAGTGTAAATATTTAAACTAAAGAACTTACACACAAGATCTGTGAGAAAGAGAAAAGGAGAAAAGGAGGGTCAAGACCCTCTAACTTAAACGGGTACTTGACCCACACACAACCACTAAAGTAGTAGTAACCACAGGGGAAGGCCCCTCTAACTTAAACGGGAACATTCTCTGACAGGAAAAAACATGAAAATTTCAACTAAATTCCAGAAAAACACTCGTACACAAATAGCCGTTAAAACAGCTTTTGGGTTTAAATGGAGCAAATACTGACAGGAAAAAAGCCTAATATATAGTACTTAGCCCAGCCAATGTTGAGACCACATCCAAGCTCTGTAAGCGGCAAACGAGATCTGGGGGATTAGTGGTGGTGCATCCTGGGATAAAGATAGCTCAGCCAATTAGAGGCCTCGCTCTATAGCATAAGCGTGCCGAGTCGGAGCCGAGGGATCAGCTCCGAACCCATCAGTCAGAATGTAGGCGAGATAGGATCACATAACATCCCTTTTTTCAAACGCCAGATGATTTAAAAGTATGCCCTGGTTTTCTGCCTGAATTACACAATCGTCCAGGTATGGATATATTTAAATATCCATTTGCCTGCAAAATGCAATAACTGCAGCCAGGCACTTTGTGAATTCCCTGGGTGCAGTAGACAAGCCAAAGGGCAGTGCAGAGAACTGACAATGTGAGTAGCCTGCTTTGAAGCGTAGGTATCTTCTGCAAGATTCCCTGATTGGGATGTGCAGGTATGCTTCTTTTAAATCTAGAGTTGCCAACCATGCGCCTTTGCCTAGCATAGGAAGTAATTGGTGAAGAGTCATCATATTGAATTTTGGAATCTCCAGAAAGATGTTTAGAGTAGACAGGTCCAAGATTGGACGCCATGATTTGTCTTTTCTGGGTACCAGAAAAAGCCTAGAGTAGAAACCTTGTCCCTTTTCCTCTTCTGGTACCAGCTGAATAGCCTCCATGCTTATGAGGGAAAGTACTTGTTTTTGACCAATGCCCACTAATTTGGGGGCAGGTCTGGCCACCCATTTGGTGTTGGCAACGTGTGGAAATGAAATCTGTATCCCTGGGACACTATATTTAAAACCCATTTGTCCTGGGTTATGAGTTCCCAGTTCTTTGCATGAAGAGCAATCTTTCCCCCCAAAGGAGTGGTCAAAAGATAAGTGCTTGGGAACTCATTCACTCCGGAGCAGCTCTTTTGAGTGTGCACCTTTAACCCCTAGTGGGCGTGGCTTAAGCCTTTAAAAACTAAGTTATCACCTTAGAGTTCTAGAAAACTCTCATTGAAAGAGCTCAAATATCAATAGAGTTGTGTTTGCCATCACATATGGCTCAAGACAAAATATCCTGGTACCCTGTAAGTAACATGGTTTTGGAATTATTAATGCAAATATGAACAATCCATATTTGACGCCTAGAGGAGCAGTAGGGGTTAACTGCAGAAGACACCTGGAGGAGCACTCGGCTGTAATGGGAAGTCATTGAGACTGTTTACCATAGGGGGGTGTCTTGTTATTTCCAGATTTGGAAGTGGAGGCCCCCCACTGCTTAGTTTTGAGAGTCCCCTGGGACTGAAACCTGGGTTTTTTGCTGTGTCTGGGTTTGGCTTGAGAGGACCTGGAAGGGACTAGAAAGGACCAATTCTTAGTAAGTCAGTGCCTACTAAATCTTGGAGGTTGCACTTGTAAAAAATCTTTAACAGTTTGCATAGATTTAGCTTTATTTTCCATCTTTTTACGAACTTCTTCAGCCTTGTTGCCAAACAGGTGGTCCTGATTTAAAGGAGCATCCAACAGTTTAGCTTTAACATGATCAGGCAGAGATTGCTCCTTAAGCCAAGCATGCCTTCTAAGCACATACCCAGTAACAGCAGCCCTGCAAGAGGCCTCTAAAGAATCAAAAGCACATTGCAAAGCATGTTTTCCAACTTGTTCAGCAGAATGCATTAAATCCTATAAATCTTTATTTTCCACACAGTCAGGAATCAACATAATTTTCTGTTTAAGCAGTCCAATAATATGCTGTTGATATTTTAACATATGAAATTGGCAGTTTAAAGCTCTGATTGCCAAGGTTGCAGATGTATAAACCTTTTTACCCCATCTATCCAGCGCCCTGGAGTCTATATCAGAAGGGGTAGGATTTTTAGCAGTAGAAGCCTTAATGCCCTTGGGCCCCTAAGAAATAGTCTCTGGATCTGCAACAGGATTTTTGAAAAGGAACTTGTGGGACTCAGGAACCCTCTAGTATCTGTCAGGTTTACTAGGAGGCGGAGACAGGGAATCAGGGGCCAAACTGGATTCCGAGAACACATCATCAACAATGTCTGGTACAGAAGGTATAGCCAAAGGCCTATGCTGAGGTAGAAGAAGGAAATCCCTAAGCTTCTTCTTTCAAATCAGAAAATTCCTGGCTTTCCCAGTGGAAATGCTCCCTTAAAGTATGTAAAGTTTCCCCAAAAGAAAAATCCTCAGGAGGGGAAGCAGTGTGAATGGAATACTCTGCATCAGAATCCTCATAAGTAGGTATGGACAAATCCAGGTCATCAGAAGGGTCAGAAGAAACAGAATCCTGATCAGAAGAATCACATCAAACTCAGCCCTAAGCCTCTTGGGGGGGTTGACTACCCCTGATTAGAGTAATTAGATCTTCAGCCGTTTTTATCATTTGTTTTTGAGGCATTGTGGCCTGAGCATGTGGCCTGGGCATTGTTTTTTTAGACATGGATCTAGATTTCGGCCTTAGTAAATGAAGGCGGTGTCGATTTAATATGCAAGTCTGTAGGCCTGAATACACTCTCAGAAGTCGGTGCCTGCACAGCGGCTCCAGACCCATCCAAGGTAGAGACATCCGCAGGTTCCATAGTTGAAGTATCTCGTGGCATACCGGACTCCGAATGGGTCTCAATAGAGGCCTGCGAATCAGAAGTAGTGGGTATCAGGGGCTGCGAAAGCACCTCACTGAGTACTGGCGAACTGGCTTAGGAGAAGCGTCATCGGCAGTTTTGGACCTCGGTGGCCTGTCTCTTGTCTTTATCTTTGCGTTTTTTTGGAATCCCGGTAGTCGGATGGCTAACCGACAACATTTTTGGATAACTAAACCAAGAACCGAAATATTTAGAGGCAAAAATATACCGACGACAGATAGTGCACTGATTAAATAAAGCACAAAACTGACAGCAAGGTACATTGTGGTCAGGGCCTAGGCAAGGACTACAGTACAAATGAAAATCTTTATGAGGTATTTGCTTTCCACAAGTAAAGCAATTATTAACTTTTACTGACATCGGTAAGGAGCAAGAAAAAGTTTCCTCAATGGGGTACTTAGCTTTAAGTTGAAGACTTCGGTTCTGAAACTCGAAAACGAAAATTTCAGGAGTCGGCCGACCGGCACTTGCAAACTGCTTCTGCTTTGGGCACCGCATGGCAAGAAAGACTGATGTAATGGCATCAGCTGCATGTTTTATACTCCTGACGACCTGACGTCATGGAAGAAGGGACAGCAACCAACGCAGGACCCAAGACTTTGTTAATCAGGCCTGACTGAGGGCAACCTGCCAGCAGATTACCCAAATGAAATGACTGCAACAGTGAAACACTGAGAACATCTGTCTGGGCCTGAGAGAACTGCACACTTTCCCAACTGAAAGCCTCCTTCATTTTGTGCAGGTACCCTAAAGGAAAGGTCCTCAGGGAGGAGAAAGAAGAGAGGGTGTCATCTGTCTGGGTAAGTCTGAGGCAGCAAGTGGCCAGAGTAAGTCAATTCCTCCTCATCCTCAGAGCTAGAGGAATCTTCCTCTTCCTGAAAAGCTACCTCCCTGCTCCTTTTAGATGGAGAGGCCCCAGAGGTAGAAGAATGAGAGGGCTCTCTAGATTTCATGAAGGTCATAAACTCCTGTGTTGTTTTAAGAAGGTCTTGGGCTTCAGTTTGAGAAGAAGCGGCCAGAGGAGAAGGTGAGGAAAAAGAAGTGGTTCACTTTGGTTTGGGCATTCATTTAAAGGGGGAGGGGTAACTGAAGGATGCACTCATCTGACCATGACTTTGAATGTAGCTTCTGTAGTTAAGGAAGACAGGGAGTCTCCCTTGAGAACCGCAGCATGGACATCAGAAGCTGAAGCTTGCAGTGAGGTCTGATCTCAGAACCAACCAATGTGTCTGCTGTGGTAGCATTCGTACGTAGGCTGACGATCATGGTGGACTCACGAGGGGTCACTAGAGGGTTAGGACCTATGACTCCGTGAACTAGGAATCTGCAAAGGTGCCTCACCTGCAGCGCCTGTTGACTTAAGACCTACAGTTGGAGCTTTTTCAGGAATATTAGGGTCCTTGGCCATTTTGTGTTTCTCTTTTTGGAACTAAGATAGCCAACGCTGGAGTTTGCAGAGGCCCTGCAGTAGCAGTGGATTCTAATGCCATATGGGTGGCTAGTACCTCATCTCTATGTTTTAGAATTTTCACATAGAATTTTACACAGTCAGGACAGTTAGACATGTTGTGCAGAGGCCCCAAGTAAAACAGACAAGACAAGTGAAAATCTTTATGCTGGATATGCTTCCCACACTTCAAACAATTGACTTTTCTTTTTTGAAAAATTAAATTAGTACAGAAATGTCCCCAATGGGGTACTTATCTGACTGGAAGAAGTTTTTCTGGAAAAATGAGTAGATCGACGAACTGTGAGCTTACCTGGCACATGTGAAGTGCATCTGACTCCAGAGATGTAAAGAACTGAAAATGGCTCTGACCGACACCCTTATTATACGGACATCCGGAAGTCAGTTTTCAGATGTCTGTTGGCTAGGGATGATGCAAAGTCTCGGCATCAGGCTGGTCATGGGTTTCTGCATGACAGGAAGACCCAAGAATCAGTACTGCAACACTGACTACTAAGAACATCAAGTGTTCTTATTACTTCCCTATCATGAAAAGGATCCATTAACACCTCTTCCAACCAATAAATAAATAAAAACATTTAATCTGAAAATACTGCAATTCTCAGATTAGAATTAAGGCAAGTGACTGCATTAATTAAAGCAGTTGCAAATACATGGCATGAGAAATAACAGGTTTCATTAAAATTGTGCTATAAAGCCTTGATTCTTCAGTGAGTGATTAATGACCAAGTTTATCTACTAGAAAATAAAAAAAAAAAACAGGTAGAATCTAGGGCAAGCACCAGTGCTTCAGAAACTGACACGGTTACTAATTCACATATTAGAAAGTGCACACTGAAGCATGACATATTGCATCCAACTGTTTATAGTTACCGTCGTGCAGCCTTTATCCTACGTTTTTTAAACACTACTGTTTTTCTTGCATGTCTGTGCAGCTTCCTGGGTCATGTCTGAAGAGGGTCTTCAAACCAGTATACTTACCCAGCTGACAAATGTTAATTAATAAATACAATACAATACAATAAACCTAAGTAACATAACAGATCATTGAAATTTTCATGCACCTTGTGGCTCCCAAACCCCCCCCCCCCCCCGGAATTCTTTATTCTCTTTCAGGGACTATACAATCTCAGAAAAAGATCAAAACATATTTAAACAGTATCTCTGACATTTGCTCTCTCTCACAGCTGCAGTAATCTTGGAATGAGAATGTCTGGGGAAGTGCATCAGGGCTTGACCCACTGCAAAACAATATTTTAGCTTTTTGTTTGTGAGATTTCACTATCTGTAAAATTCAGTGGTCTGTTGATTTCATTTCATTATTATCTTTCTTAACAGAAAGCTGAGTGGTGCAAAACATACCTCTGTAATAAATGCTGAGCTGTGTAATAACACAAACCACAGACTGAAGCAGCACATTTTGAATCACTGTAACCAAAGCATGTGTCCTAAAATGTAGACTCACTTTCATGTAAGAGAACCATACATGACATACAGTACAAATGACTACTATCTTTTCAATATCATGCATCTGTGTTTAGCCATGACACACCTTCTTGACAAACCTTTCATGCCTGATGGCAGGATAGCATATAACTGGAACAACATTACTTGTGTAGTTTACAATGGAAATATGACTGTCTCCTCACAGCATACAATGGGTCTACTTTGCTTACCTAAGCTATACTTCCCAGTACCTATCCTACCAACCACTTATTCCTGCCACCTCATCTGACAACCACAGATTAAACTAAAGAACCTTAATAAAGGACTGTTATAGGGGTTATGTCCTCTGCATGACCCAATCTTGGGTAGAACTTTCACACCCATAAACTACACACGTACTACCTCTGAGGTTGCACCAACTCGCACAAAAGGAAACATATTTTTAACTTTTCTTCAAGTTGGTAAAGAGTCACAGGTGGAAACTATGAAAAAAGAAACACCACATTAGGAAGTAAATAGAGATGTAGTCCCCTCCCCCTGCAAAAACACAACCTGCTGCTTTACATTTATTTACATATTATGTAATATTCTATCAAGCATGGTAAGCTCATCTCTCGTGAAATGGGCATAATATACATAATCAAGTAGATTACATATGACCACCCTATACACAGAGTTCTCCTCTTCTAAATATAAGAGATATAAATCTATGTTCATTACAGCCTGGAAAAAACTTTTAATATATTTATGACTGCATCTCCATGCTTTCCCTCTTGGAATGTAAACAGTTTCACAGTCACGGGTCTTCAACCGTACTGCTCAACCCAAAATTCTTCTATAGTGGTACAATTTTCTTATTATTAGATATTAAATGAGTGGCTTGTGACCTGTTTGGATGGTAAATCTGCACCCGTAAATACAGTTATAAAACCTTCATATACCAACAATCACTTCAAGACCTTCCTTGGCTAAATGCACTTTTTTGCAGGTAGCAGATTTCCAGCAACAACAACAAAAATCATATTTATCAGGTCCAACTGGCATTCTATGTAACATAGCATTAAAATAATTTGGAGATGTGCTATGTGAGAATACCAGTCGGTTGTTGCCACAACAACAGATATGTACATCAAATGACTGAAGCATTTGCTTAGAGACTTCAAAAGCTCTGTTTTGACCTGGACCCCACTGTCAGTTTCAGATCTTTCAAACTTTCTTAAAATACTTTCTATAGTGGGCCGCTCCAGTGGTATAGAGAGCTAAAGCCCTGACTAAGGCCAGCTGACCCATTACTGAAAAAGTGGCAGGAAGATCCTGATCATGTCTGCTCTGGATGGCAGGGAGCTCGTTGATGATGCTCCCTCAGGGTAAGCGTGGTCCACATGTCCTTGAGACGTGGTCGACAAACAAGGGGGGGGGGTGAAGAAAGGGAAAAAGGCAGGATATGTAAAATAACCCCCTGGATAAAAACAAAGACAGCAGAACCTCTGGGATGCCCATAGGATCCACTACCAGCCCCAGCAATATCAGAGTTATTCTGGGGGGGTTGTAGAAGACTAGTTGGAAGACCCAGCATGGAAGTGAAGTACTGGGGGGCCTGGCCAGTAAGAATGGTGTGCAAGACTGGGACCAGAAAACAAAAAGTTTTTTTTTACAGTAGTTTAAGCTAACAGTTTAATTTTAACAATACCAAATAAACCTGTAATTACATCTTATTATTCAGGTTTGATTATTTCTGAATTAGGTTCATAGGTGTGTAATGGCCCTGGACCCTTTACAAGCCTAGCTAACAGGATTACCCTGGCATCGTGCCACCTGACCTTACTTAATTATTCACATCTTATCTCTAACTGGATACAAAATTGTGGAATCTACCTTAAGACGTAGAAATGTTTTATTTCACTTCTCAAAATTATACATTTAGCTCTTTTTTTTAAAAACAAAGCAGAATTCTTTTAATTTGTGCAGCATTGTGACCAAAGTACAGAAATGCTTGTTTTCTGTTATGTTAGTACTAAAATATAATCTAGGTAAACTACAGCATTTTCAATAGTTTGCAATAACAGTTACGGAGGACATACCAAAAAATCTGTTATATCTGAACAACCCTTATGACTTATCATCACAAATATTTCAGGAATTCATCTTACAGTTCATTTGCACACATTTCTCATTTTCAGCTTTGAAAAAATTTCCTCTCAATTAACACAAGAAAAAGTGAAGTTGCATGAACACATTCATCATAACCATAAACGTTTCAGTGAACAATCATTATAACATGCAAGAGCTACACTCCAGGTGGATGTCCAACCATATGGCATGTTGTCCAGAGCTTTCCAAGTCCACCACATGAGGACTGCCTCTACTCATTATACAGATAGCTGGAAATACGGTATACAGGAGTCAGCCATTTTCAGCTCTTTTAAGGAGGACTGACGTGCTCACCAACGGTATGTTTACAAAGCCTGAGAACATACTAAAAGGTAGTCCTACTCTGAGGGACAAGAAAATAGCAATATGAACAGGAGGATGCCTCTAAGAAGGGTGTGACACCTTCCAGCAATGGCACTGGAAAACTATGTAGAAGAAGGAAGAAAGGATGGCAGGATATACTGCAGCAGTGGGCATTATACTTAAACATCTACCGTTATGGTAAGTACACTCGCACAGCTGTACTACATTCATTTTAAGGACCAGTGCTACAGTACAACTCATAACATGGAAAGAGTGCTAAACACTAAAGCAACAGGAGGGCTGCCCAAACAGGATGGAGAAACAGCACTTATGCCCTCCAGAAATGCAGTTGCAAACCCTGCTCTGGTCCTGGAAAGGATGACCAGGAAAATTTTGAGTTGAAATATTTTTGAAAAAGGCAGCTGTAGTTTTTTTCATGTTTTTTCCACATTTATCATAACAAAAAAAATGTAACCTATCCGTCACTTAGAAAAGTTTATCTGGTTATTGGCCTGCTATGTTTTCCTGACAGGAAAGAAAAATAACTGGCCTGTTTTTCTGAGGTCTTTAGTTATGTTAATATATTTTCCCAATTTTCTATGCACATTAATCAAATGGAAGAGCTTCTTTCATTCTTCTAAGGAGCTGGAAGCAGACTGGAAGATGAATGATTCAAGTCTAGGCCAACTATGGGACTACTTTAGGGATAAAGGGAGATTGGTCCACATTCCGCTTTGTACTTGGGGGAAACCCGTTTATGACTACTGCACAATAAAGTATGCACTTCTGAAAAATTCTTATGTCTGAAGTAATGGCTATCAGGAAGAGACTTTTCCAAGATAAAGAAGTTTATTGATGCTAAGCCCTCTAGTTCAGAGAGAGAAACGTGGT
Organism: Protopterus annectens; assembly: GCF_019279795.1. Classification (NCBI taxonomy): domain Eukaryota; kingdom Metazoa; phylum Chordata; order Ceratodontiformes; family Protopteridae; genus Protopterus; species Protopterus annectens. The sequence goes on along the minus strand of NC_056728.1, from coordinate 1,370,093,427 downwards.
TTCTACGACCAAGCTGAAATCCTGGGGGAAGCAATGACTTCCTTGGGTTGTCGATCCCCTTATGAAAATTGCTCGACTATGGGAAGAGATGCTAAAGGGGTCCAGTGGTAAAACAACCCGAGGTAGCAAGAAGGTGCACTTTAACCGAGGTGTGAGAAAGGCTCTTGTAAAACAGGATTGTTAGTCAAAACATGGCATATTAAGCAAATGTATTGAGTTATAAATATGTTATTTGCAACAAAAGGAAAAGAATGTCCCACTTGGTCAGGTAAGACTTCCCAGTATCCTGGCCTGCTTCAGCACCTCTGATGGAAAGTATATCCAGCACAGAATTTGGGTTCAAACTTCTTGGCTCCTAGATTTGCTTATTAAGGTTTCAGTGCACCAGGTTCCATTCCTGTTGGGGAAGGGAGGTGTACGACAGAGAAAAGCAAAAATCCATACCTGCTCACTCCCATCGGCTAAAAAAAAAACTGACGTCTTAAACAAAGGGGACCTACCAAAATTAGGCTGGTACCAACAAGTCTTGCCCTTTATAAGTTGGATATTAGGAGAAAAGAAGAACATAAATCCGTTCCTTGGTCCAAGAAATTGAAAATGCATCCACTGTCAAAGCCCCCTTGCAATGATATCTGGTACAAATTCATTATCTGCTAATTATGACGGGAAGCAAACAGATCAATGTATGGAATAAGCCACAGGAAGTTCATCTCATGAAAGGCTTCTGGACTCAATTTTTATTGATGGACATGAGTTAGAATCTGCTCAGGTGGTCTTCTAAGGCATGTAACAGGCTTGGACCTGAAGATTCTGCTTGCCTGACAAGTCCCATGTAATAACAGCCAGCCTGCACACAAATCAGGAGTGTGTGTCTCACATAATGGTGGTATATACGATCACCACAAGGACTCCTGGCCTTCAGACCAGTTTGAAGATCAGTAACACAAATGATGGCAAACATCTCTTTGAGACTAATTTGTCTGGCCTCGTCTCTGTTCTATGTTTTCTGAACCCTCAGGGATCCTGTGTGCACATCATAGGCTAAGTTTGATGGGGCTATGTTTAGGGATAGGGCTAACTTTGTATCCACAACTGGCATCCTAGGTTTGGAGTTGGCTACTACTGGAACTACCAATGAACTGAACTCCTTGTGGATGGTAGAATGAGTGGAATTACCCCCCTCCCCCCCCCCCCAAGGATTCTAGGTGTTGGCTCCACAGGTTCCTCATGTGCCACTAGATTTTTCTCAGGTGTAGCATGGCCAGTCAAAGCATAAAAATGGAGGCTGACAAATCAGACAGCTTCTCAATGGTTCCTACTAACGTGGACACCTTCTCAGTTCTGTAGTAGAAACAGGTGCTAATAAAATCTTCTCTGACGAAAGAGCCAGCCTGCAATATTGGCATCTAGGATGGCTCCCAGAAAGGTCTTCTTATGACAGGGGAAGGGAGAGAGAGCGAGACAGAGAATGGGTTCTTGGTAATTCAGTGATATTCTCAGTCTGGAAAGGCATATGAAGCAGTAATACAAAAGAAAGATCTACCTAGTACTTGGCCTGGATCAACCAACCATCCAGGCAGGGGCAAATGTGAATACCCTTCATCCTGAAGTGTACAAACCCCTGGAATCAAGCATTTCATGAATACCCTGAGGCCACTAAACAGACCAAGAACATAGAGATATGAAATGAAACAGCTATGTTCCTAGGAAAGCCTAAAAAATATCAAGTGTTCTCAATAGTCAGGGATGTACAAGGAGACATCCTTCATGATTAGGGTGACCAAACTGAGAGCCTGATAAAAGCAAGAGATGGTAAAGTTGAACAGTTAAATTTATGAACTTTTTTACCATGAAAAATGCATTCAGCTTGGAGAGATTTACAATGGGGTACCAGGATACATGCTTCCTGAACAGCAGGGACAGTCTTGAGAAAAAACATTTTCAATGTTTCTCCACCAGATATCTTTATATGGAGAAGGAAAACATCATTCTGCTTATAATAGGCCTGCTAAAGCCAACTGATCAGGTGGTATAACAGGCATCCCTAAAAAGGAGAAAAGGGATCTAGATTTGTCTTGAAACCTGAGGTTATCAGCCACAGGTCCGACATCAGCTCAGACTACTTGCTTCTAAATTTGTCTTGAAAATTGAGGTTATCAGCCACACGTCTGACATCAGCTCAGACTACTTGTTTCTAAAGTGGGAAAGCCTTCTCCTTAATTAGTTGAGAAAGGCAATGTAAATGAAGAGGCAGTTAAAGTAATTCAGACTAAGAGGTGCCCTGTTCTGCCCCTGGCAGACTGCATGTCGAGGCCCCTGCGTCTTCTCCACTAGCCCTTTTGGAAATCTCTTTTCTACATGAACTGCTTACCTCATGTTTGCTTTTGATAAAAGCCAACTCACTGCCTTAGAGGAGATAAAGCCCTAACCACATCCCAGGTGACCCAGATTTGATTAGCAGCTCGGGCATCAGAGGCAATGTCACGGAGGTATGGGTGTGCCCATCCCAGGGGGGTATTCTTCTAGGTGATGGGGAGCTCTACAGCAGAGAGCTGTCTATGGACGTAACATATGAATGCAAGTGAGGGGTGGGAATGAGGGTGACATTTCAACTTCCCATGGCAGCAAGGATCTGGCAAGAGGGCACAGAGAGTTACAGCTGTGAGCTGTAGTTTCTGTGGTACAGGGTTTAAGTCCCTCAGCACTCACATGCCTACAATGTGACCTTGAGCAAGTCACTTAACCAGACACTGCTACCAGGTTGCCCCTGAAAAGAGACTGTGTGGCCAGTGGGTGTACCTTTTTACCAAATGGGTATTGCTACTATTAGACTTGTAGTCTCGGGAAGCCATAATAATCCTTATTGGCCCAAACCTTTTTAAAGCAAGTAAGGTGGAGACATAGAGGGTTAGGTATACCAGATGTAGGACGAAGGTAGGCTGGGTGGGAGGAGGGAAAAAAAAAAGTTACTTTTGATTAAAAAAAAAAAGTCAGTACGACAAATAAGCACTGGAAACGTAGTCCACGTCCAAAACTAAGATTTATTCACATATAAAACCAATACTAAACATTAAGCGCTTTTCGTTTGATCTATGATACACTTCTTCAGATAATATTCCAGATCTTGAAAAACCACTTAAAATAGGTTAAAATCATGTGATGGTTGCCATTTACATATTTAATCATTAGACAAAATTAACCATTTGAAAATCTAATTGCCTTAAAAATATAAAAACACATATAAAAAGTTCACTTTTAGGCAGGTAATAAACATAAAACAGCCAAAATAAAGCAAGACAGTCCTATAGAATAATATTCATGCAAAGAATATATGAAAATGTACTCGTAAAAAATAGTTGTATGAAACATAATAATACAAATGGTTATGTAAAATGTGTATGTTAACATATTGCCCCGTAATTTATCCATTATTTTATATAATTATATCTAAAATGTTTCTTTATTCCATGTTTCATTCATCTAGTTAAACTTTTTAACTTTAGAAAGCACAGGATGGAACAAGTTTCGTTTAAGCCCGGGTAAATGTAGGCATTGGCATGCAGTTGCCATAGTAACTCTAGCTTTTCTAATAAGATGGTAGTTGGACCACACCTGAAGTCTGTATTTACTTGATCTATGGCCCTAAATTTAAAGCAATGTGTAGGACACTGACTAGTATTGTCTTGCCAATGCAATTTCCATCTTGTTTTTACTGATGCAATACAAGTACTCATATATTCGCTCCCTCAGTTTACATTCGGTTTTACCGATGTAAAAATCGGGGCATAGCTGACACTGAGCTAGATAGACAACTAATTTAGAGTTGCAATTGTATTTTTTATATATGTGATATGTGTTGTTCTGTAACTGAAATTTGTTGGTGGTCACCTTTTTTATTTAAAATCTACCTGTCCATACTGATTAAATTCCAATTTCTCATTATAATCTTTTTAACTTCTAACGCTTGAATACTAAAAGTAGTGATAAAGCTTATATTATACATAGAAAGTACAGTTTTGTACCTACTATAAATGTAGATGTTCGAGTGTTCACCCTGCTGCAGTCATCACACTTGGGTTATCCTGCCGTCAGGCGGTCCCGCAGTCGGCCAGAGTTCCAAAGTCTTGGTCCGGCGTCGGTTGCTGTCGCTTCTTCCCTGACATCAGTGCGCCAGGGGTATATAAGAGGCATCCAACGCCATTTTCTTCAGTTTTTCTTGCCCCAGATGTCAGGTGCCCCCAATAGGTAGGCAATATATATTGCTATATAAAAATGTACATATAAAAATAAAACAATACCTTCAGGCACAAGCAAATACACCACAGACGTTGTATAGGATAGAAAGGTATAGATAAGTCCAGCTAGTTCAGAGGGGATGGAGGGAGGGTAACTTGGACTGCAGCAGGGTGAACACTCAAACATCTACATTTATGGTAGGTACAAAACTGTACTATGTTCATCGTGTTACCCTGCTGCAGTCATCACACTTGGGTTGAATCCCAAAGCTAAGGATGGGTGGTGGAGTTAAACACGGTTAGAAGAAGCTAGTAGGCACTGCAAAACTGCAGTGGCAAAACCAGCTCTAGTCTTAGAATATAGAGGTAAGTGATAGTGTTTGGTGAAGGTGTGCACTGAACTCCAAGTTGCAGCTTCCAGAATATCCTTGGTTGGCACCCCCCTGAGAAAGGCTGCTGATGTAGCTGTAGCCCTGGTGGAGTGGGACCTAATGTTAGCAGGTACCGGTTTCCCATGATGCGTGTAGCAGAAACGTATGCAATGTCCTATCCATTTTGAAATGGTCTGTTTTGAGATAGCTTTTCCTTGTGATCCTGCAGCATAGGCTACAAAGAGCTGGTCAGATTTTCTGAAAGCCTTAGTTTTATCCAAGTAGTAACGTAATTGCCTGTGAATGTCCAAAGAGTGCAGGAGTCTTTCTCCTTTGTTCTGGGGATTTGGAAAAAAAGGTGGGGAAATGAATGGTTTGGTTTAGGGCCACACTGGATACCACCTTTGGCATAAAGGAAGGGTTGGTTCGTAGAGAGACTCTGATTTGATGAAAAATGAGGAAAGGCTCCACTGCCATTAGTGCCTGTAGCTCTGAGACTCTTCTAGCTGAAGTTACTGCTAGTAGCAGGGCAGTTTTCCATGAAAGAAATTTTTAAATCAGCTGAAAAAGCTTGTTCAAAGGGCGGCAGTGTAAGCTTTTCCAGAACAAAGTTGAGGTCCCAAGTAGGTGTTGGTGCTCTACTAGGTGGTCTTATGTTCTTAGCCCCTCTGAGGTACTGGCTTAGGAGTGGATGTGAAAATAAAGGAGGATCCGTATTGTAATGAGCTGAAATTGCTGAGGCATGGATCTTAATAGATGAAAAGGAAAGTCCTTTGTGCAACATCTCAGTTAAATATTGTAGAACCTGAGGAATGTTTGGATCAAGGGGATTTTATCTTTTCCATTTGTCTGAATAGGTTTTCCTGGTGCTGGGCCTCCTGGCCTCCAGAATGACATCCATAACAGCTTTGGATAGAGGTGTTGGCTGGTTGTTTAGGTAATTTGCCATGCAGCCAGGTTTAAAGTCTTGAGCTGGCTATGTAGAATCTGATTGTCTCGCTGGGTGAGCAGGTGAGGAATTTGTGGTAAAATCCACGATGGTCCGTGGGCCATATTCCTTAGAATTGGATACCAGTGCTGGCGTGGCCAGTCTGGTGCAATGAGTATCATTTGTGGCCTCTCTAATCTGACTTTCAGCAGTACCTTTGCTAGAAGAGGCAGTGGAGGAAAGGCATACACTGTTAATGTTTTCCAACTGAATGAGAGGGCGTCCACTTTCCAAGCTTGTGGGTGGAATGTCCTTGTGCAAAATTTTTGAAGTTGGTAGTTTTGGGGGTTGGCAAACAGATCTATGTCTGGGCGTCCCCATTTTTGAGTTATCATTGCAAATACTTGTGGATATAGTTTGCACTCATGGGGATCCATGATGTTTCTGCTTAGGTCGTCTGCCAATGTGTTTTTCTTTCCTGGCAGGAATTGTGCTTGTAGTTGAACTTGGTAAGACAGTGCTGTGTTCCACAAGGTCATTGCTTGCCTGCATAGAAGGTAGGAATGTGTGCCTCCTTGCTTGTTTTGTACCACATTACTGTGGTATTGTCCGTCTTTATTATTAGTTGTCCTGGGTGTAAGAGGTCCTTGAAAACTTTTAGGGCATTCTGTACTGCTAGCATTTCTTTTTGATTGATATGCAGATGCCTTTAATCTGTAGTCCATTTGCCCTGAATGCACTGTCTTGCCATGTGTGCTCCCCAGGCATAGTCCGATGCATCTGTTGTTACAGTTTGCCTGGCTGTGGGTAAGGTGAAAGGCTGACCCTTGTTGAGGTGACATGCCTGTGCCCACCATAGAAACTCCTGTTGAAGGCAGGGAATGAGTGGTATCATTGTTTCCAAGCTGTGGCTGTGCTGAATCCATACACTTTTCAGGTAACATTGTAATTTCCTCATGTGCAGTTTTGCAAATGGTATTAGTAGTATGCAAGATGCCATGAATCCCAAGGCCTGCAGAATTTATCTTGCAGGGAGTTGGGTCTTTGTTGCCATTATTTTGAAGTATTGAGTCAGCTGTTGTTGCTTGTCTGGCGTGAGATAAGCCATCTGGGCCATTGTATTCAAGCTGGCACCCAGAATATTATGTTTTGTGAGGGCACTAGTTTTGATTTCTTTTCATTTACTGTGTACCCTAGGCAACTTAGAAGGTGTTTGACAAATGCCAGATGCTTTAAAAGAATGTCCTTGCTTTCTGCTTGAATAAGGCAGTCGTCCAGGTATGGGTATATTTGAATTCCTCTTTGTCTGCAGTATGCAATTACTGGTGCCAGGCATTTTGTGAAAACCCTGGGTGCAGTAGATAAGCCAAAGGGCAGTGCAAAGAATTGATAATGGGTTGAACCTGCAATGAAGCGGAGGTATCTTCTGCAATTTTGTCTGATAGGGACATGCAGGTATGCCTCCTTGAGGTCCAACGTTACTAGCCAAGCCTTCCTGCCCAGCATGGGAAGAAGCTGCTGTAGTGTTAGCATCTTGAATTGTGGTACTTGCAGATAGGTGTTCAGTATTGAAAGATCCAGAATGGGTCTCCATGCTTTGTCCTTTCTGGGGACTAGAAAGAGTCTTGAGTAAAATCCTTGTCCTTGCTCCTGTGTAGGTACCTGTTGAATGGCTGTCATGTCCATGAGAGCTGCAATTTGTTTTTGTGCCTCTGCCCATTGATTTGGTGGCAGGTTTGGGATTCCTTTTATCCTTGGCAAGGTATGAAAGTGGAATCTGTATCCTTGTGAGACAATGTTTAGGACCCATTTGTCTTTTGTGATGATGTGCCAGTTGTCTGCAAAAAGTGGTAATTTTCCTCCCAAGGGAGCTGCCAAGAGAGATTTGCTTGGTAGTTTGAGAGTTGAGTCATTGTGTTTGTCTTCTGCTAGCTTGGGGCCTGTCTTCTCCTCCTTTCTGGGTAGCAGTACCCCATTGGCGAGGTTTGTAAGGGCCTTGTGATTGACCTCTGCCCCTTGGGTGTCTGTATTTGCCCCTCTGTGATCTGTCAGAAGCTGGAAAGGACCAGTTTTTTGTTGGCCAATTTCTGCTGAAACCAGGGGGTTGTACCTGTAAAAAATCCTTGACCGTCTGCATAGACTTTGCCTTATCCTCCATTTTCTTTAAAACCTCTTCTGCTTTGACACCAAATAATACATCCTGCTGTAAAAGTGCATACAATAATTTTGCTTTAACACGATCAGGTAGGGTTTGGTTCTTTTAACCAAGCATGTCTACGTATGGCAGACCCAGTAACAGCTGCTCTACAGAAAGCTTCCAATGAATCAAATCCACATTGTAAAGTATGTTTGCCCACCTGTTCAGCTGCATGCAACAGATCCTGCATTTCCTTGAATTCAAACTGTTCAGAATGTCTGCTCATTTTTTATTTTAATTGAGACATTAGGAATTGCTGATATTTCAGCATGTGAAACTGACAATTTAATGCTCTCATAGCCAGAGTAGCTGAGGTGTATATCTTCTTTCCCCATCTATCTAGGGCTCTGGAATCCCTTTCAGAGGGCACATGATTTTTAGCCATAGAAGCTTTAGCCCCTTTGGGACCCTGGGAAATTGTTTCTGGGTCAGCCACAGGGCTTTTATAAAGGAATTTGTGTGAGTCAGGTACTCTGTAGTATCTGTCTGGTTTGGCTGGAGCAGGAGGTAGAGAGTCTGGATTTAGACTAGACTCCAAGTAAACATCATCCACAATGTCTAAAACTGGAGGGATAGCAAGTGGTCTGTGCTGGGGTAGTAAAAGGAACTCTCGGAGCCTTTTCTTAGAATCAGAGTAGTCCTGGCCTTCCCAGTGGAAATGTTCCCTCATGGTATGTAAAGTTTCCCCAAAGGAGTCATCTTCAGGGGGAGATGCTGAGGGAATAGAGTCTTCAGCATCAGAGTCTTCATAAGGGGGAAAAGCGTAATCCTGTTCCTCAGAAGAATCTGAGGAAATTGAAACCTGGTAGAGGAAGCATAATCCTCCTCTTGTCTTGGTCTTTTATCTGGAGGGGGATGGGAACCCCTGATTAGGGTAATCAAATCTTCAGCCATCTTAAGCATCTGTTTCTTAGGCATGGGGCCTTGAACTGGAGACTGATGTACAGTCTTTTTTGGTTTTAATGGAGTTTTAAGAGTAGCATAAGATTTAATGGCGAGTGTAGTCGGTCTGAAGACACCTTCTGCAACCGAAGGTGTTTCTACTGCACCAGGATCTCCTTCTGCTCCGGTGTCGGAAGGGCCTAATGAAGATGGCTGTGACGGCCTAGTACACTCCGCTTGAGAATCCACAGCTGTCTGGGGTTCTTCTGCGGTCGTCAGGGGCTGCGTAGGTGCCTCACTGAAAACCGGAGAACTGGCGACAGGCCCAGCAGAGGCCTCGGAGTCTGGCTTGGTCCTATGCTGCCTGTCCTTATCCTTGCGTTTTTTATGCATGCCGGTCATCGGCTGCTCCGACGGCATGATATAATTAAATTTCCAACCAAAGTAATGTTGTGCAAAGTCAAAACAGCGTTTGATAGTTCGTTTATTAAACCTAGCACAAAACCGACAACCTGTGATGTCGTGGTCTGGCCTAGGCAAGGAATACAATAAGAATGAAGTCCTTACGAGGAATTTGCTACCCACAAGAAATGCAATTGTTAACTTTTTCTGACATCGGACTGAGGCAAGAAAAGGTTCCCCAATGGGGTATTTAGCTTTATTGAAGACTTCGGACTGAAATTCGATTCGAAAATCTCAGGTGTTGGCTGACCGGCACTTGCAAACTGCTTCTGCTTCGGGCACCGTGCGGCAAGAAAGACTGGAGAAAACGGTGTCGGATGCCTCTTGTATACCCCTGGCACACTGATGTCAGGGAAGAAGCGACAGCAACCGACACCGGACCAAGACTTTAGAACTCTGGCCGACGGCAGGATAACCCAAGTGTGATGACTGCAGCAGGGTAACACGATGAACATCCACTATTTTTATCAGTTTCAACACTTGTATCAAAGTTATTTAAACTAGGTAATTCAAATCCAATATGGGGTATGTTCAAATACCCTGGTGGTTCGCTCAGGAGTCTTATTTTCAAAATTAGTTGATACATACCTTTACTTCTTTTACCTTGGACTTCCTTGATTAACTCTAAAATAAGTCCACTTGGGTAACCTCGTTTCAAAAACATTAACCCAAGGTTCTCACATTCATTCTTAAAGAAGTAAAGGCATGTATCAACGGATTTTGAAAACAGGACTCCTGAGAGAACCACCAGGGTATTTGAACATACCCCATATTGGATTCGAATTACCTAGTTTAAATAACTTTGATGCAAGTGTTGAAAATGATAAAAATAGTGGTTCTATGTATAATATAAGCTTTATCACTACTTTTAGTATTCAAGCGTTAGAAATTAAAAAGATTATAATGAAAAATTGGAATTTAATCAGAATGGACAGGGAGATTTTAAATAAAAAAGGTGACCACCCAACAGTAATTTTTAGGAGAGGGTTCAACCTAAAAAACATCTGGAGAAACAACTGTTTAATTTGACACGAAATGTGGGTATGTTTAAGTGTGAAATGTGTAACTTCTGTAAACACATTGAGTCAGGCAACAAATTTCAGTTACAGAACAACACATATCATATATATAAAAAATACAATTGCAACTCTAAATTAGTTGTCTATCTAGCTCAGTGTCAGCTATGCCCCGCTTTTTACATCGGTAAAACCGAACGTAAACTGAGGGAGCGAATATATGAGTACTTGTATTGCATCAGTAAAAACAAGATGGAAAATGCATTGGCAAGACAATACTAGTCAGTGTCCTACACATTGCTTTAAATTTAGGGCCATAGATCAAGTAAATACAGACTTCAGGTGTGGTCCAACTACCATCTTATTAGAAAAGCTAGAGTTACTATGGCAACTGTGTGCCAATGCCTACATTTACCCGGGCTTAAACGAAACTTGTTCCATCCTGTGCTTTCTAAAGTTAAAAAGTTTAACTAGCTGAAGAATGAAACATGGAATAAAGAAACATTTTAGATATAATTATATAAAATAATAGATAAATTAGAGAGTAATATGTTAACATACACATTTTACATAACCATTTGTATTATTATGTTTCATACAACTATTTTTTACATGAGTACATTTTCATATATTCTTTGAATGAATGTTATTCTATAGGACTGTCTTACTTTATTTTGGCTGTTTTATGTTTATTACCTGCCTAAAAGTGAACTTTCTATATGTGTTTTTATATTTTTAAGGTAATTATATTTTCAAAGGGTTAATATTGCCTAGTGATTAAATATGTAAATGGTAACAATCACATGATTTTAACTTATTTATGTTTTTTTTTTTTTTGAGATCTGGAATTTTATCTGAAGAAGTTTGTATCATAGATCAAATGAAAAGTACTTAACGTTTATTGTTGGTTTTACATGTGAATAAATCTTAGTTTTGGCTGTGGACTACGTTTCTAGTGCTTATTTGTCATACTGAAGTTGGAGTTTTCATCTTTTCCCAGTTTTCGTTAAAAAAAGTCACTAGTAAGTCAATATATTCCTGTTGTGCTCTGGTGGTAATGGAATAAAATAGCTGGTTAACATTTTTAATGACGTTGCCTTAGACCTCCAGTTTCTTAAACACTTCATCTGAGGGATGGTCAAACCATATCTCTTTACTCACAGGTACACTGAATAGCAGCTCTTACACATCCTCTGTCAAGGGCTAAATTCTCTACCAAGCATGCTGACTGATTACTTATCCCAATGCAGCTACCCTAGCTCTGGAGTCTGTAGCGCTATTATACCATCTAACTGTATATTTGCTTATCTTAAGGAATGGAGTGAGACACTTTCAAAAGCTTTTGTTTTAAAGCTTCATCTAAAATCTCTTCACTCTTCAGATGTCATCCATCTACTTAATGCCTGACAAACTGACACGCTTATTCTAAAGGCATGGAGACCCTGGTTCCAGCCAGTGAAATGAAAAGATCAACTACAGGGTTTTTGTGTATTTAAATTTGTCCCAAACCTGTATAACCACTATGCTTTCACGAGCACCAGTCTCTGTTAATCAGGATCCTAAGAGGTGCTTTAAAACACATCTCCAAATTTCTGATAAACGGGAGACTTGAAAGTATTTAGGAATGCAGACCAGCTGCCATTAGGAAAGTTCTATCTCACCTAGCTGATTACTAACGACATCTTCTCTTGATTAAAAAAAGTCATCACTCCTCTTTACTCTTCTCTCATGAGGCCCATACCAGAATATAATGTGCCCTTCAGAATGTACCTGACAAACACCTAACCCAACCTGAAAAAAAATAACTCCAGTAGTTCCTCACTAAAAGTACTCTCAGGTATGAGCCTTCTCCTTCCTCAAGTACCTAAATGCCCTGTCTCACTTCTTGGTCTCCTACAGATTCCTAGGGTGGGATTAATGCCCAACTTACAAACGTTTAAATGACCCAGTCTTGCCTGATCAACTTCACATCAACTACTGGTATTAACAAAGAACCAAGATCGTTGTACCAAAATCTATATGGCAACACATATGGAACTTGCTGGTGTGGCAGCTATCTCTTTCAAGAAATTCCTCACCTTTGGGGAAAAGTTCCCACTTTCAACGAAAAATTGCATATCCCTCAGTATCTTGTGATCTAACTTGCTGATGGGAGACATCTGAAAAATAAAATCCAGTCCATTCTAGAATGTTGCAATTTTCACAATGCAGGGCACGGATGCTGGAACTGTTAAAGGTTTGTTTCACTTTATTGGTTTCCTTTACTGACTCTGACTGATTATAAGTTTAGAAAGACATTTGAAGAAGTAGCACTCAGAATGAAAGGTATACAGTCTACATAAGGGTGGTTTAGGGAATGGACTGCTTGCATACTGAGTGCCAAGAAGGGGGCACAGAAATGGTCTGATAAAGGAAACAGTTCCAGCAAGAAGCATTAATACAATCTACTTTTCATACATTACATGAATGAACATGTTGTTGAATGCACTGACTTTGGTCTCCTGAATAATGAAAAGTCAGAAAGATAAATCAAGTAAACAGGACGTGTGATGAATACTGAGCAAAGAATTATTGTTGGTTTTGTAGAGATGTAACTCCAAAATCTGACAAAACAAAAAGCAGTCACCAACAAAAGTAGACATTATTAACATTCATACAGCTAAACAAATTTACTGGTCTAAAGACAGCAAAATATTAAAAAAGCTAAAGCTGTTGATGTTTCACAGACATCAGAGTATTACAAAAGAAAACATATTCCACATACTCCACCAGAAGCTGCTAAACACGGAGTGTTTTACTTTATATGGAAGGATGTCAGGGTTTGTTTTACTATATTTTAATACACATATTTATTTTTAAGTTTCTGTTGCAGTAAGCCTTTTTATAAAAGGTTCTTTATCAGAGAATTACTAAAGCCAAAATATTCTGCTGTAAAATGAAAAATAAGTGTAAAACATCACCTGGAGGTTTATGTTTTTTGCAGAGACCTTTGCACTTCGTGCTTTTTCTTCTACTGCAACACAATTTTACTTGTAAGAGTACTACAGTGGAACTGTCACCTTGTGTATTATCCATCATTCACAAAATGTTGACTTCATGTTGTCAAATAAAGATGTAAATAAAATCTGTACAGTGTTATGCACTGGACAAAAATATGTGAAAACACCAAGTACAAATAGCAATGTTACAGGAGACGCATTTGGAAATAAATGAGCATGTGATTTTGATACAGAAAGGATTTCAGGATGGTTATTCAGTGAAAATTTTCAGACAAAGGAAAAAGTGAGTGCTCATATTAACTGTTAGAGGAGCTCCAATAGTGATAGGCAGGTTTTTATATTCCAGGTAAAACTGCTACAATGGAGCACAAAAAATTCTATGAGAAATAGTCAGCTTTCAGCAGGGAATATTACTTATAGGTGGGAACTGGAATTTGATTTGCAACACTGAGGATGTATCTGGGGGCATAGAAAGGAAAATAGAACAAAAGTGGGTAGATTTTTGAAGAAATTTATGAAAATATTTGGCATGGAAGATGTGAGTTTGGTAGGAGTTCAGAGAGAATTTACATATTATTCCCCAAAGTATGAAAACTGGGCTAGGCTAGACAGAAATTATATTTCACAGGAACATGTCTATTTGACTGAAAGTTTTGATATGGATCCAATAAGTATTTCAGATCACATGCTAATAATAACTAAAATAAAAATGAAAGGTAATGGTGTAAAAATGAGACAGTGGCACTTCCCCACCTGTCTGTTAAACAGAAAGGAATTTAAGGAAAGGGTAGTGGAATTATTCAGGGATTATTGGGGAAGATGGACATTTCTTCAGAAAATATAGCTAGGAGTGGTATAAAATGAAAGTGGAGTTTAAAAAAGGGTCGACATAAAAGAAAAAGAGAGCTCGTTAAGAAGTGACAGTAATTATTTAGACTGAAATATTAAAGCATTGCAAATAGGGGGAATCTTAAAGAACAAGAAGAGGCACAACTGATGAGTGCTAAAAAGAAAGTAAGAGATTACCTGGATAATATGTAAGAGTTTAGAAAGATTGCTGATAAGTAACTGATTTTTTTTTAATAATAACTCCATAGCACAATGGCTCACTGAATAGAAAGTAGAAAGGGTTTTTGCCAAGCTTAGGTATCCTTTAACAAGGTAAATAACCAGAGATGCTGTACAAATCTGAAAAATACTTTGGAAATTTTATGAAAATCTGTATCAAGCCAAGAAATGTGGAAATCAAGAAAAAGTACAAATGGAAATGTTTATGAAGAATTAAATAGGCCAAGGTTAGTAATAGATGAGGCTCAATTACTAACAGGATACGAGATGATGAAATAAAAATGGTGATGCATAATCAATCTACTGGAAAGTCTCCAGGAATAGATAGTATTCCTGTGGGAGTCTGGAAGCTAGGATGGAATAAAGCGATAAAGATCTGGAAAGTTTTGTTTAACAGTATTTTAAAAGAAGGAGAAGCACCATCATCCTGGAAGGAAGCGGTGGTAGCTGTAATACCTAAAGATGGTAAAGACCCATCAGATCCAGTTTCATATAGGCCCATTTTAGTTCTAAACAATGATTATAAAGTGTGTGTATGTGTATAGTGCATAAAAGAATGGCAAAGGTGATGATACAATTAATAGATATGGATCAATGTGGTTTTAAGAAGGGGAGGCAAACATTTGACAACAATAATAGAACACTGATGAACCAGAGGGAAGTAGAATGTAAGAAAATACCACTGTTGTTTGTGGTTCTTGATGCAGACAAATCATTTGACAGAGTAAGCTGGGATTTTATGAGTAGGGCAATGGAAGCATTTCTATTCCCTGACTCAATAATAAGGTTAATTAGGAGGACACATAAGGGATCGGAGGTGAAAAATAATTAAGTGTGTGTGTGTCTGTGTGTCTGTGTGTGTGTGTGTGTGTGTGTGTGTGTGTGTGTGTGTGTGTGTGTGTGTGTGTGTGTGTGTGTGTGTGTGTGTGTGTGTGTGTGTGTGTGTGTGTGTGTGTGTGTGTGTGTGTGTCTGTGTGTGTGTGTGTGTGTGTGTGTCTGTGTGTGTGTCGGTCTTCCCGGATAAGTTCTGTTTGAACAGAGGAACCAGACAAGGGTACCCTCTTTCCCCTTTATTTGCATTCTACTTAGAACCACTAGCAAAGAAAATAAGCAGCTCAGAAATTCAAGGATATAATTGGTATAGTAATCAAGAAAAGGTGGCTTTATTTGCAGATGATATTATTTCCTACCTGATAAAACCAGGAAAGGACATTTCAGTGTTGCGGACCATTCTGAGACAGTTAAGTCTTTCCTGAATGCAAAATTAATCAAGATAAAATAAAGGCAATAGTTGTAAATTATGTACCACGCACAAATTGGTAAAGCAAAACCCATATTTATGGGGACGTGATAAAATGAAGTATATAGGAGTATGGGTTAAAGAGGATTCTCTTATTGCAGCTAACTGGAAAGAGACTAAACAAAACCTGAGAAATTGGAAGCACTGTTTTATGGATGTGGATAGCAAGATACAATCAGTGAAAAAGTTTTTAGTCCCTTTAGTTTTATACACAGGTCAAGCATAAATGTATCAACCACAGTAGGAGCTGTGGACAGCAATTACCTGCGAGTGGAAGAGGGCAAGAGGCACGTGGGACAAGCTGATCCTTTCAATAAAATAAGGTGGTTCAGGGTTACCGGATTTGAAGGGGTATTTCAGAGCTATACAGTTAAGTCTCCTATACATAGCACAAGCTATACAAGTGGAAAGAAGTGACAATGAAACAATGGGGGGGGGGGGCTGAAGGAATAAGGGCAGACTGGGATTTTGGATGTAGATCCTTATGAAGAATAACAATAACCATAGAGAATATTATATTCGAATGTAGCAGAAAGCATTCTAAGAATTAAGCCAACACAGAAATAGAAAAAGGATATTCTGCCAATAGGGATGACTCAATTAGGGGTACAAAGAATAGGCAAGAGGGTTCTGGAATTTACTGGAGAAAATTTGCAAACGAGCCAAGGTATTGGGAACAAATAATTAGACAAGCAAGGGTAGAGATTACCTTCCCCATCAAGGACTGATATAAGATTATAGGCAAACAGAAAGGAATAGGAGATCCTAAATTAAAGATTAGCACTGGTAGAGTTTTTAGTAGAATCTAGAATGGAAGCTGCTGTTAATGAAGGGGTAATCAGTAGAACATATAAATGACTGCATAATAACTATAGGAATCAGAGGAAGTTAGAAAGGATTGGGAATAGAGATTGTATAAGCAATTTACAAAGAAACAATGGGAGGATATATGTATGTCTCCCAAACATACAACAAAGTCTACAATATTTTGGAATTTTGCTTGGAAGTGTTTGCATTGGAATTTTTATATCCCAAGAAGACTCCTAAGAATTTTTCTTCAGGTAGATTTTAAATGTTGGAGGTATGACGGGGAAAGAAAGAGGTAATTCAGAATATATTTTTTGGGATTGTAATAAATTGGAAGACTTTAAAAATTCCATGCACATTACTTTATCAGAAATACTGGGTAAGCAAATTGGTGTAACTAAGGAAATGATTTCTGAGCTGTGGTACAATACTGGAATTGCCTAGACATATTAAGGCCTTGTTGAGTTAATTCTGGTGGCTGACAAAAAAAGTAATTACTAGAAAATGGAAAAAGAAGTCTAAACCAACCATACTAAAAGTAGTGACTATATTAACAGAAGTCAAAGAACTGGAAATGGGATGTTTAGAAAAGGGTAGGAGAAAATAATGTAGAAAAAATGGGAATTGTGGGAACAATACATAAGAGAATGTTTTGGGGAGGAATTAGGTTTATGAATACATACTTTAAGTTTCGAAGATGTCAGAAGAAATCAGCCATAACATTTTTATAAAATGGTTCATACAGCAACCAATCACTGAGATTATTTCATCTGACAGAGTTATCATTCAAACATTACTAGTTAGCTTTTTTTAAAAAAAACGAGCATGTAATACTTAAAATGTGCTTACTTCTATAGTATAGTGTTCTCCACCAGAGCTGGTTCTAAAATATTTGGATCTGAAATAAAAACAAAAAAGTTATGGTTACTAAAGGAAACAGTGCATTATGCTGGTTTAATTATGACAGAGTTTAAATTCTGCAAAAAAAAAAAAGATAGAAAGAAAAATGGTACCTTCTTCAAAGAGCATGAACATGCCATCTCAGTCATGGAAATGATGTGTTAAGCAGTCAGCTCCCTGCCTATCAGATTAAACCTCAGCATCACTATTACAGATAAAACATGGCATTGTGGGGCAGTGCATAAAGTACAGTTGTGTATACTTACCATAAATGTGGATGTTCGAGTGTATTCACCGTTGCAGTCATTACATTTGGGTTATCTGCTTGCAGGTTGCCCTCAGTCAGCCTGATTAACAAAGTCTTGGGTCCTGCGTCGGTTGCTGTTCCTTCTTCCATGACGTCAGGTCGTCAGGGGTATAAAACATGGAGCCAATGTCATTACATCAGTTTTTCATGCCCCAGATGTCAGGTGCCCCCCCAATGGGGAGAAAATAAACATAAAAACAAAAAGGTATACCTCCAACAAAAAGCAAATACACCAAAAAGGCTTTTAAGCATAGTAAAGGAAAGTAGAGGTATAGCCAGAAGAAGTTAGGGGGCTGGAGGGAGGGTAACCAGGACTGCAAGAGTGAACACACTCGAACATCTACATTTATTGTAAGTGTACACAATTGTACTATGTTCTTCGTGTTTCACTGTTGCAGTCATTACATTTGGGTAGATTCCCAAAGCTATGGTTGGGAAGAGGAGTTTATATAGCCTTAGGGCCAGCAATAAGGCCCTGCAAGACAGCAGTGGCAAAGCCAGCTCTGGATTTAGAGAAAATTGGCAAATGATAATGCTTGGTGAAAGTATGTACAGGACTCCCAAGTAGCAGCTTCTAGGATGTCCCTAGTAGGAACACCTCTGAGAAAGGCTGCAGAAGTAGATGCAGCCCTGGTGGAGTGAGATTTGATCCCCTGGGGGATAGGTTCTCCATGGTGCTTATAGCAGAAATTAATGCAATGCTTATCCATTTTGAAATGGTTTGTTTTGAAATAGCCTTCCCCTCTGCCCCTGCAGCAAATGCTACCAGCAGTTGTTCTGATTTTCTTCGAGGTTTAGTCCTGTCCAAGTAGAATCTAAGTTGTCTGTGCACATCCAAGGAACGCAGAATATGTTCCCCTTTGTTCTGTGGATTGGGAAAGAAGGTTGGCAAGTGAATGGACTGATTAAGAGCTACACTGTATACCACCTTGGGCATGAAGGATGGATTGGTCCTGAGTGACACCCTGTCTGCATGAAAGATGATGAAAGGCTCCACTGCCATAAGAGCTTGTAATTTAGATATCCTTCTAGCTGAAGTGATTGCTAAAAGGAAAGCTGTTTTCCAAGAAAGAAATTTTAAGTCTGCAGTAGCAGCTGGCTCGAAAGGAGGTAGAGTGAGTTTCTCTAATACAAAGTTAAGGTCCCAGGCAGGGGTTGGAGCTCTCCTGGGTGGTCTCGAGTTTTTGGCCCCTCTGAGGTACTACTTGAGCAGAGGATGAGAGAAGACGGGAGGCTCTGTGTTATAATGAGCTGAAATGGTGGAGGCATGGATTTTAATGGAAGACAAGAACAGGCCCTTGTAAAGGCATCTCAGTTAAGTATTGCAAAATCTGAGGTAAATTGGGTGCCGCTGTGCTCATCCCTTTAGACTGCTTCCACGCACAGAATCTTTTCCATTTTTCAGCATAAGATATTCTAGTACTAGGTCTCCTTGCCTCTGAGATGACATCCATCACAGGTTTGCTGAGGGATGAAAGGGGTGAATTTAAGTGATTAGCCAGGCTGCAAGGTTCAATGTTGGAAGCTGAGGGTGCAGAATTTGGTTCTCCTGCTGAGACAGCAAGGAAGGAGTCTGAGGCAGGTGCCATGATGATAACTGTGACACACTGTGCAGGAGGGGGTACCAGTGTTGGCACGGCCAGTCTGGAGCAATCAAGATCGTCCTTGGTTTGTCCTGTTTGACTTTTATTAGAACTTTGGAGAGCAGCGGCAGTGGGGGGAAGGCGTAGACTGATTGTTTTTTCCAGCTGAAGGACAGGGCATCCACTTTCCAGGCTTGTTTGTGGGGGGGGTCCTTGCGCAAAACTTGTCCAACTGGTAGTTCTGGAGAGGCAAATAGATCTATGTCTGGGCTCCCCCATTCGCTTGTCAACATGTTGAAAATCCTTGGTTCCAGTTTCCACTCATGAGGTTTCTGCTTAGTCCGTCTGCCAGTGTATTCAATTTTCCTGGCAGGAATTGAGCTTGTAGGTGCACTTGGTAGCTGAAGGCTGTGTTCCACAATGCCATGGCTACTCTACAGAGGGGGTAATAATGTGTACCCCCCTGCTTGTTTAAGTACCACATAACCGTGGTGTTGTCCGTCTTTACCATTAGTTGTCCTGGAAGAATGTAGCCCTTGAAGGCTGTCAGAGCATTCTGTACAGCTAACATTTCTTTTTCATTGATATATAGGTGCATTAGATTTGGGTTCCATTTGCCCTGAATGCACTTCCCTGCCAAGTGAGCCCCCCATGCATAGCCTGATGCATCTGTAGTTAGGGTTTGGGCGGCAGGGGGTAGTGTGAATGGTAGTCCCTTGTTCTGGTGGCAGGTCTCTGCCCATCAGAGGAACTCCAGGCATAGGCAAGGTATGACAGGAATCATTGTTTCCAGGCTGTGAGAATGTTGACTCCATAGACTTTTTAGATACCACTGTAGTTTCCTCATATGCAGTCTTGCATATGGAATTAGAAGAATGCAGGAGGCCATGAACCCCAAGGCTTGCAGTATTTGTCTTGCAGATAGCAGGGTTTTTGTGGCCATTTGTTTGAAGTAGGTTACCAAATGAATTGGCTTTTCTGGCGTGAGGTAAGCCATCTGGGCATTTGTATTCAAGCTTGCACCCAGGAATGTAATTTGTTGACAAGGTACCAGTTGTGATTTATTTTCGTTTATGGTGTACCCTAGACAAGTTAGAACCCTCTTTACAAATGCCAGATGATTTAAATGTATGCCCTGATTTTCTGCCTGAATTAGACAATCGTCCAGGTATGGGTATATTTGTATACTTCTTTGCCTGCAAAATACAATAACTGGAGCCAGGCACTTTGTGAATACTTTGGGCACAGTAGACAAACCAAAGGGCAGTGCAGAGAACTGATAATGTGTGTAGCCTACTTTGAAGCGTAGGTATCTTCTGCAAGATTCCCCGATTGGGATGTGCAGGTACGCTTCTTTTAAATCTAGTGTTGCCAACCAGGCGTCTTTGCCCAGCATAGGAAGTAATTGGTGAAGAGTCAACATCTTGAATTTTGGAATCTCCAGAAAGGTGTTTAGAGTAGAATAGAGTAGACACGTCCAGGATTGGACACCATGATTTGTCTTTTCTGGGTATCAGGAAAAGTTCTGGCACCAGTTGGATAGCCCCCATGCTTAAGAGGGACAGTACTTGTTTTTGAGCCTCTGCCCAGTGATTTGGGGGCAGGTCTGGCCACCCATTCGGTGTTGGCAATGTGTGGAAATGAAATCTGCATCCCTGGGACACTATATTTAAAACCCATTTGTCCTGGGTTATGAGTTCTCAGTTCTTTGCATGAAGAGCAATCTTTCCCCCCAAAGAAACGGTCAAAATATAAGTGCTTGGGAGTAGAGGCCCCCCACTACTTAGTTCTGAGAGTCCCCTGGGACTGAAACTTGGGGTTTTTGCTGCGTCTGGGTTTGGCTTGAGAGGACCTGGAAGGGACTAGAAAGGACCAATTCTTAGTAGGCCAGTGCCTACTAAATCTCGGAGGCTGCACTTGTAAAAAATCTTTAACGGTTTGCATAGATTTAGCTTTATCTTCCATCTTTTTAAGAACTTCTTCAGCCTTGTTGCCAAACAGGCAGTCCTGATTTAAAGCAGCATCTAAACATTTAGCTTTAACATGATCAGGCAAAGATTGCTCCTTAAGCCAAGTACGCCTTCTAAGCACAGACCCAGTAACAGCAGCCTTGCAAGAGGCCTCTAAAGAATCAAAACCACATTGCAAAGTATGTTTTCCAACTTGTTCAGCAGAATGCATTAAGTCCTGTAAATCTTTATTTTCCACACAGTCAGGAATCAACATCATTTTCCGTTTAAGCAGTCCAATAATATGTGTTGATATTTTAACATATGAAATTGGCAGTTTAAAGCTCTGATTGACAAGGTTGCAGAAGTATAAATCCTTTTACCCCATCAATCCAGTGCCCTGGAGTCTCTATCAGAAGGGGGAGGATTTTTAGCAGTAGAAGCCTTAATGCCCTTAGGCCCCTGAGAAATAGTCTCTGGATCTGAAACAGGATTTTTGAAAAGGAACTTGTGGGACTCAGGAACCCTCTAGTATCTGTCAGGTTTACTAGGAGCCGGAGGCAGGGAATCAGGGTCCAAACTGGATTCCGAGAACACATAATCAACAATGTCTAGTACAGGAGGTATAGCCAAAGGCCTATGCTGAGGTAGAAGAAGGAAATCCCCAAGCCTCTTTTTTGAATCAGAAAATTCCTGGCTTTCCCAGTGGAAATGCTCCCTTAAAGTATGTAAAGTTTCCCCAAAAGAAAAATCCCCAGGAGGGGAAGCAGATGGAATAGAATCCTCTGCATCAGAATCCTCAGAAGTAGGTATGGACAAATCCAGGTCATCATAAGAGTGAAAAGAAACAGTATCATGATCAGAAGATTCATAATCAAGCTCAGCCCTAGGCGTCTTGGGGGGGGGGGGTTGACTACCCCTGATTAGAGTTATTAGATCTTCACCCATTTTAATCATTTGTTTTTTAGGCATAGGGGCCTGAGCATGTGGCCTGGGCTCAGTTTTTTAGACATGGATCGAGATTTAGGCCTTAGTAATGAAGGAGGTGTTGATTTAATATGCAAGTCTGGAGGGCTGAATACACCCTCAGAAGCCGGTGCCTGCACAGCGGCTCTGGACCCATCCAAGGTACAGACATCTGCGGGTTCCATAGTTGAAGTATCTCGCGGCATAGCGGACTCCGAATGGTCTCAGTAGAGGCATGCAAATCAGAAATAGCGGGTATTACGGGCTACGAAAGTGCCTCACTGAGTCGAATTGGCGACTGGCTTAGGAGAAGCGGCGTTGGCAGTTTTGGACCTCAGTGGCCTGTCTCTGTTTTTATCTTTACATTTTTTCGGAATCCCAGTAGTCGGATGGCTAACCGACGACATTTCTGGATAATTAAACTGAGAACCGAAATATTTAGAGGCCTAAATATACCGACGACGGATAGTGAGCTGATTAAATAAAGCACAAAACTGACAGCAAGGTACGTTGTGGTTAGGACCTCGGCAAGGAATACAGTACGAATGAAAATCTTTATGAGGTATTTGCTTTCCACAAGTAATGCAATTATGAACTTTTACGCGGTGGTGGTGCTGCAGTAGCGTTGTCGCCTCACAGTAAGATGTTGTCCTGTTCAATTCTCAGCTTGAGCATCTTATGTGTGGAGACATGCGTGAATGGGCGTACCTTCGCTGAAGTTTGTGCGTCAGGGCTGGCAACTCGGCACGTAAAAATCTACAGCCAATCATGCCAATCATTAGCAGACCAGAATTCCGCTGTGGCGACCCCTAACCGGGAAAAGCCGAAAGACACAACAACAACAACAACAACAACAACTGACATCGGTAAGGAACAAGAAAAAGTTTCCCCAATGGGGTACTTAGCTTTAAGTTGAAGACTTCGGTTCTGAAACTCGAAAACAAAAATTTCAGGAGTCGGCCAACCGGCACTTGCAAACTGCTTCTGCTTCGGGCACCGTACAGCAAGAAAGACCGATGTAATAACGTCAGCTGCATGTGTTATACCCCTGACGACCTGACATCATGGAAGAAGGGACAGTAACCAACGCAAGACCCAAGACTTTGTTAATCAGGCCGACTGAGGGCAACCTGCAAGCAGATTACCCAAATGTAATGACTGCAACAGTGAAACACGAAGAACATCGGACACAAAATGCTGGAATAACTGAAAACAATTGATAACACATATGAAACATAACACAAAAAGTGGGGACAGGAAATAGAAGACAGGTTCATTCTGTCTGGCTATCCTGCTTTGAGCCTTACCTTTGGACTTACTACTCTGTTGTCAGCCCCCTCCCTTATCCTTTCCCATCTCTTGTGCCCTTTCTGCAGACTTGTTGTCTCACTTTTCTAAACCTTCAGATATTCTAGTGCATACTTACATGTACCCAACAGTTCCATTAAATCACATTAGCAGAATTCCATATCAGTTTCCAGAAACAACTTTTACCAGTTTCCAACCTGTGTTCATTGTAATCCACTCTCATTGGGTACCTTTTTTATTCAATAGAGATATCTAAAAATATCTACCCAATAGCATATCTGTCTCTGCTTTGGGAATTTGACAACAATAAAAGACTGAATCAATCCTAAAATCAGTTTCATAATATTTTTGAGTTTTTACTCATAAATTCTATCAATAAAAAGTTTCTGAGATTTATTTTTTATTCCGTGTCTATTACCTAGGCAGGTGGGGCTGGTGCAAGGGCCCTTTTCATTTCCAACTCTGGTATTAACAATATAGTCCACTGGGTATACTTTGTTACATATAAAAATTAACAGCATGTGCATACACCTGATTTTTAAAATAGCTTTTTAGCTTTTCACCGACATATGTCATCTCATTCTGATCAAATGGACACCTCTTAGTCAAACTGGCCAAGTTATGCTAACACTAAAAGCTATTAAATTAAGTTTAAGATCCCCCAAAAAGCCAAAAGGCCATTGAAATGCTATTGTCACCAAATATCTGGGGGTGTTGTTACTGATTTTGTTAAGTAATAGCATTTATACTTTACAGCACTACAAAGAAAAGAAAACAACTGTAAATATACACACAACTGCTCCTGAAAAGAGAACGACCAGACCAGACATAAAATCCAAAAAATAGTTTAATAATTTTATACTTTACAGTAGACATAAATGTAACAATAAAACTATTGAAAGTTTAGAAAATAGAAACAGTGGGTGGGATACATGAAAAATAAAACTGAAACAGCACAGCCATGTTTGTTAAGATCACAGAGCACATGCCAAAGTCTCCTTTATACTGACTACTGGATACACATTTTCTGAGTAGAAAATATATGCATGTAGTATTCATATCTGTGGTTATCACATTGTAAAATGAAAAATGTGTATCCCACTGAGTACTGCTTAGGAAAAAAACATAATGCGTTTATGCAGTACTGTGGCATGATGCAGTGCTTAGCATTGGTGCCTCACAACTTTGGGTCTCCAGTTCAGTTCCTGGCTAAGATGCTTTCTGGGCAAAGTCAGCAAAGAGTTTTTACTTGGTGCTTCAGTTTCCTGTCACAGCCCAGATACACAAACGAAGTTACACCAAAACCAGTTTATTCGATAAAGCTTTCGGGTCTACACCCTTCATCAGTATAGTTATACTGACCCGAAAGCTTTATCGAATAAACTGGTTTTGGTGTAACTTCGTTTGTGGTCTGAAACTGGGTACTATCACTACTGTGTTTCAAGATTTCGTTGTTGTGGTGTTTATTACCAGCACCTGCTAAGAAGGAGAAGCTTCAGCCTGAGGAGGATCGTGTGTTTTTTGGTGGTGTTTGGAGGTGTGGAATTACTACCAATTGAGACTAACTAACTTTATATATTTCTTCCATTTGTCACTTGGTTTTGGCTTTAAGTGAGTATGGAAGTAGTTAAGGATGCATCTAATAATTCCATTAAGAAACTGCTAAAACTTCAAGAGAATCCTTTACTTAAACTAGTGTTTGAACCTGTTTCTGAACAAGTTATGATGAATAATGAAACTTTAGAATTTAAAGAGCAGCTTGGCATTTTAGAGAAGAAAGTGCAAAGCTATAAACACATGCAGTGGCAGAGGCTCAGTTTCCAAGCATATACTGAGCTGGGTATTGTGCCAAGAGGCTTAAGAATCTTGAAAATGCCATCATATGGCAATACTTATAGTGACTTATTAATGCAATGGCAAAAGCTTAATTTAAAATTAAGCGCAGACTATATGGCTCTAATGAATACCTTTTTTGAACCTATAGAGAATGCACTACTAGAAGAAATAGATGTACTAGAACAAAGAATAACATCTATGTCTTGCTTTAATGAGCTAATAGAACTTCATCAAGATTTTTTAACACGTATTCAAACACTAGACTTGAAATTGCAGCAAAGAAAAAGAACTAAGCTACAAAGAGACATGTTCGATTTTAAGCATAATCGAATCTTCTCCTGGCCAAGAGAAGCACCTAAGGGTGTGGTTAATAATAAGAAGATTCAACCTAATATTCAAAGTAACAGAAAATCTAATACATTAGATCAACTGGATACTTTTGAATCCACTAATGTAATATCTAAAGATTCCACGCAATTTACTGCAGTTTCTAATCCTGGTAGGATTAGTGCATCTGTCACTTTAAGAACTGCTGAAGCTGAAAGAAGACATATACTGATGAAGGGTGTAGACCCGAAAGCTTTAATCGAATAAACTGGTTTTGGTGTAACTTCGTTTGTGGTCTGAAACTGGGTACTATCACTACTGTGTTTCAAGAACAGTCCAGATACAAGCAGATAGGTGAATTTGCTATATTTCAGATTGCCTGTAGTGAATGGGTGATCATATGTGTGTATGTATCCTATAGTGGACTGGCAATCCATGTCACAACACAAAAGAGTGCATATAAATACTCAGTGGTTCCAAGAACAAAGATAGTACTTGCTATATTTACTTTTACTTACAAATACAACAGATAATAGCTATTCCCATTTAGAGAGTCACTCATGACTATTTTCTGTTTTCTACGGTTTCTATAGTATCACTCGATGTCCTAACTTGAAGATGACTTGCATGGTTACATCAACATTTTTTGGGCACTGTCATAACTGAAAAAGGGTTTACTTTACTTACAGCTTACATACCAAATTAAAAATATGAACAAATAAACAAACAAATAAATAAATCCAATCCAGTCTTGTTTACTGCCTTATGCCTGCTGGTAGACCATGATCCCTATCCTTGTAACCCTGAACACAATAAAGTAGAAATTAAAAAAAAAAAAAAAAAAAGCTTAATATTTCATCATCACTCCTGGCCAGAGTGATCATCACAGGTTCATCAACATGGGTTGCACTATTGAGCATACATGTTGCTGTCTGCCAACAGCTTAAATACCATTTTTCTGCAAGTGACATTCCTAACACCCACATAATTAACACATACTAGTACATGTTGATAAAGCTAAATATGCAAACACACTGCAACTCAATATATTGACACAATCTCAAACATTTAACCTACTGTGGCTTACCACACAAGCACCACAGATCAGCACATTCACTTGAATCACAATCTCACACACACACACACACACACACACACACACACACACACACACACACACACACACACACACACACACACACACACACACACACACACAAAAATGCAAACATGCACACCCAAACACAAACACACACCCCCACATCCAACACATACAAGAGTAGCACTACCAGTGCTTTTTGCAGGGGGACGGGCATGCCTCTACTGCACTACCCAAATCTCAGATCACACTACACTGGGGAAAGGGCAAACTCCCTGTCCCTGCTATACCATGATCTCACATTCAAAAGCCTGCACTTTAAATCATCAGCTGGTACCATACCTCTCAAACTCTCAGGTTAACAAAGGCATACTAAATCCTAAGCACAAAAGAGCAAAACCCTACAAATAACAGAAATAGTGCCTTCATACTCTTACTAAACAGCTGACGACATTAGCAGACACTTTATCAAATTATAAAAGACATCACCAGGGAAGTTCTTTTTATTTATTTATTTATTTATTTATTTATTTATTTAATTAATTATTTATGTATTTACTTATTATCACCAAGGAAGTCCTTGATGAAGTGTGCAGCCTACATGAATAACACTTCATTTGATAGTTCAGAACACAGATGAAACAGTTTGCTTAGCTGTGTCCTAGATAACCTAAATGGAACCTCAAAAACACTATTTTTGAAATAATCGACTGTTTTTTTAATACTCATAAGAAGTATGTTCCAAAGGAATCTACTCCTTCTTTTAGCATTGTTAATGTTGATGCTTAGCAAAAGATGACCTTTTTTTAATACTCATAAGAAGTATGTTCCAAAGGAATCTACTCCTTCTTTTAGCATTGTTAATGTTGATGCTTAGCAAAAGATGACCTTTTTTTAATACTCATAAGAAGTATGTTCCAAAGGAATCTACTCCTTCTTTTAGCATTGTTAATGTTGATGCTTAGCAAAAGATGACCTTTTCTAGTGTTTGCTCCAAACACAAACTTTCAGAAAGGAAAGTGTCAAAGATACACCACAACTGTTACACCAGGTATGCCTTTTTATGTAATCCTTCTTGTAGCAGTTCTATATTTTAGAAAATGTGGCTGTATTAACCCAGTTTACAGTTTTCTGAAAATTTTCTATTCAAAGTTTCATTCTTGTCTGGATAGCAAGAACAAAAACATTACTTGCACAGTAAAGCTGCAGCACAAAGCCCTAAGGGACATCATTGATTACTACAACAAGGTCCAACAGGTGGCTACTCATATGACTTGATGCATTATACTTTTTTTACCTCATGCCTGCAGACCATCAAGCTTCACCCCCCCCCAACCACATTAGTGGTCAATGTAGCAAGAGTCAGTCATGGTGAGGTCATCATCAAGGCAGCAATGAGGTGGCTTCTGTTTCCCAGTCGTCACACCCTCAGTGTTGAGTGAAGTGCATGCTCACAGACATGAGGTCCCTACTATGTCTTCTCCTGTGGGCATGCCCATTCCTATACATGCTCAGAGAAAGCTACCACACGGACATAACTTGGCAGAGCCAAGTCACATCCCCATTCAATAAACTGCAAGCCATACACCTCTCACTCAAAAAATTGTCATTACTACACTGAGCTGCACGGCTACCCTTCCCCCAGAATAGGTGAGGTAACACAGCCACTAACTCCTACCCTTCCTGGACAGCTCCTCCAGTATCCAGGCTGCTAACTTATCCTGGGCAAGATGGGCTACAGTCAGGGCTTTTTTCCTCTGTACCACTGAGGTAAGTGGTTTTATGCATTCTTTTATTTAAGCATTTGTTCAACTCTCCGAGTAGTCTGTCCATTTATATATAGCACAGGCAGCTTATTAGCAACATCCTTAAGTGGAAACATTTAAAGACCTTAGCCAATCTGAAACAGGCTGTGAACATATGTCCAGTGCCACTTCAACCTCCTCAAAAAGACACTATGTTTAAAGGGTGCAATTAACCTCCAATAAAACCATACTGGTGTAGGGCAATAAGTAGCAGGTCCTCGGCACCTGCCTGCATTAGTTGCATTATTATTCACTCTATCAGTCTATAATTATCAAAGTCTGAAGTGATGTCCTGTTAGATTCATGCTAAATATAATATGTACATTTTTTCAGGTTATCCCTAAACTTGAGTAGAAAACAGACAGGAATACTGTCTGTGCATGCACAGCTAGCCTTTTTCCTTTTTTCTTTTAGGATTATGCTGTCTTCCGAAATACAAGGGGTGACATGTTTTTAACTTAATATGCATAGCTTATTTTTGCACGTTTAAAGCTTTTCCAAAAGTTTTCTTTGAGTTCATTAGATATTCTAATACCTTCACAACTCCTGCTGAACCCATCTCAGTTATTTCCTCATTCAGTACCTATACCCCTAGCTAACTTCTACTGTTGCTAGCTCTTTACATTGAATCAACCCAATTACTTCAATTCCTTTCCCTCCCCCCTACCTTTTTATTTACTCCATCTTACTAGTCAGTTGTAAACAGCTAGCTCTACAACAAGAACACTTTTAAGCACAGTATATCACCACCCCATATCGTAGCAACTATCTTTCCGCACACACTTTACACACAACTGGTACCCTGCTATTGCATACACACAAACTTCTCATTGATATAAACATTACATCTGTTTATAACAC
Organism: Protopterus annectens; assembly: GCF_019279795.1. Lineage (NCBI taxonomy): Eukaryota > Metazoa > Chordata > Ceratodontiformes > Protopteridae > Protopterus > Protopterus annectens. Next base: position 1,370,064,221 of record NC_056728.1, on the reverse strand, counting down.
TCACTCCTCACTACTACTTCTCTTACTGTGCACAACAGTTACCTTACACATGTACGAATGCGTTTAAATATAACAAACTACCTTCTTCTTCAGTAAACTAAATGAATAGTCTTAATCTGTTATATAGAGCTTAACCTTAAAGAATAGTTTTTAACCTGTTATATAGAAGTGCTGTAAACGATTTGTCTCTACACATTCTCTGTAAATTAAGTCTACCGCTACTTGTCTTTAATGGAGTTCTCCCCAGGCCTACACTGAAAAGGGGTCTACCTCAGAACCGGTGTACTACCTGGTAAACAAATGCTAAATATAATAAAATAAATATTTAAGGATGAATGAATACATTGTTTGTCAACAAGGTGCATGCCTGGTTAGTTCATTTGAATAAAATCATTACATAATGTCTGCTTATTGCATTCAATTTCAGTGACTAGTTAACTTAACTTAGACATGTGAGTTTTTTCCAAAGTTTACCAGGCATACATTTATTTCAGAGTTTTTATTCTTTTTAAAGGTCTGACATATTTTGTTTATACAGCTAACCATATCTCTCAACCTCTTACAGCAAGAAATCTGGACAAAGCCATAAATAAAAGTGGGACAAAGGCACAAAAATAGGGGCAGTTTTTAAATCTTGCTTTTACAAACTTAGAAAGTTGATAGAGTAACAAGTTTTGTGTTAGCATGAATTTTCTGAAGGGTATGACATCTGAAATTAAAATGTCTGTCATTATTTTCTAACTTTAGTCTTTTATGATTTGCCACTAAATTTGACAGAAAACTATAATTTTATGAAAAACGGACCAAAATATTAGGCAAATCTGTACAGTTGAGAGGTATGCAGCTAGCCAATTTTATAATTCCACTACTGGGATTTACCTTTAAATCTTGTATATTTACACCAACAAAAATGTAAATAACTGACTAATAGAACAAGCCTAAAAACTATAGCATCCAACGACCACCCACTAAGTCTAGTTTATGCCTCTCCAGTCCTTATAAACATCCAAACCACTCAAGTAAATAAAACAGTGCTATAACAGACAAATTCAGAGTCAATCACCCCCCCCCCCTCAAAAAAAAAAACATCACTAAAGTGCCCTAAGAACCTAAAACAGACTTGAATTGCCTAACTACTTCTACTTCTTCAGAATTTGCAGCTGCTTTGACTAGGGTTTCTTGGGCTTTTGGTGGAAGATTTATCATCATTTTACTGTACTGGCTGACCATACATTTTGTCCATGCTGTTTTGGAGCATCTAGACACACTTACAACCTCTTTTACCATGAAGTTTCTGGCAATAACTCCAATAACAGAATGGTACAATCCCACTAGAAATTTGTGTTCAAAAATAAACTGCTTTCCTCCTCACAAAATGTTTTCAACAGCCATGGGATGCATTGTATTTCACAAATAGAAACAAACAGCCAGCACACATTTGCCAGCACAAAGTTCATTAATCAAACAATCCACAATGGGAGCAAGAATAGTGTACTGGCCTTCAGCTATACAGCATTCCTCAGTGCAATATGTTTTGTATTTCACATTCATATCCTTCTTCTTCTTTCGGCTTTTTCCTGGTTAGGGGTCGCCACAGCGGATCACCTGTCCGCTCATGATTGGCAGTGGAGTTTTACAGTGTCGAGTTGCCAGCCCGGCACCCAACCTTCAACACAAGGCACGCACACACACACACACACACACACACACACACACACACACACACACACACACACACACACACACACACCTAGGGCCAATTTAGAGTGTCCAATCCACCTACTGCATGTCTTTGGAATGTGGGAGGAAACCCACGCGACCACAGGGAGGACATGCAGACTCCGCAGATAAGGCACCCCAGCCGAGGATTGAACCGGATAACCTCTTGCTGTGAGGCGACACTGTTAACCACTGCACCACCATGGCAATTCCTCACGCTCTTCTATTAGGTAACTTACAAATACTAAGCTTTTCAAAACCCGTCTTTTAATGTCATCTGTTAAAAATTTGTTAAAGACTCTTGATTCAATGCCTACTCATCCCCTCTTGGCTAGAACCTTACTGTTATCAATATCCACTAATGTCCTTATTGCTACTACCTCGTTACCTTAATCACCTTCTGCTCTCTCCAGAATGCCCATGTGTCAATAACTTACTTCTTCTCTACACTTTCATTGCAGCAGGTACCTAGTACAAATATTTCCTCTGAGCTCCCATATGATTTCTTACATTACTACTTGTATATACTCTAAACACTATGTATATCTTTTCTAATGACTCCAATAACAACATTTGTTTACTCATACGCAGTTGTGTTATAAGAATTTTCTCTGTACAATGTGTTAATTACAACTGCATCCTTGTACAGTGTATTAATGGAAATGTTTTTTGGAGCTTTTCTGCCTGGGCCTCCAATGAAAAGGGTTTTTCATGGCCCAGTCAGGCTCTCCTAGTAAGCAAATGCACATAAATACATAAATATGATTTTTGTCTTTCCCTATTCTTAATATGAAGGCACAGCTTTCTGGTTAAGAGTCATCAAGAGAATCAGAAAAGGTGTTAAGGTAGTACTGAGCACATATTTCAATCTTGCGGGGAGAATTTAACAAATTGTTCTAGGTTGTTCCTATTTAAAAAAGCCAAGAAGAAGTCATGTACATTTATCCAGTGAATAATCTAACTGATCAGAGGAAGTTAGAAACAATATATTAATACTGGAAGATTTTTTAAGTTCCGAAAAATATACAAATACTTTGTACTTTCTAATTTCTCATCCAAAATATACACTATTCTTCATAACTTTTTTTACTTAGCCATTGCTGCTGCTTCCAGGTTTGTGCCCATCTGAGCAATTAATATATCATACCTGTAATCCTGAATGTAATATTTTAACACACAGGCTTCCTGACTCCTCAGAATGTGAAACCTGATGACTATTCTCAAATTAGGTTCCAGAGAGTGAGAGTTTCATGAGAGACAAAGACAGAGGATGAAAGTCATCACATAGCATCAGTCAGTATCACTAATCAGGAGGAAACACGTGATGATATAAGGCACGTACAGCATGCAGCTATACAGTCATACTGGACATCTGTTCCATGGCCTTCCACTCTTCACTTATTCATACTTTTATGGCTGCTGACCTCCACATACAAGGTCATACAAGCAGTGGTCCACCCTGCCCTCAGCATAGCATAGCAGGATTTCAGCAACATCATTTTATCTCTCCACATTAGTCCTTCAAATGAAATGGATCCATTCCCTAACTTCATAAAAAGTCTTCAAGGAGGAAACCTTTACTTGCAATCTGCATCACTGAAACCAACTCCATGACACAGAGGACAAAGCCCAGACTATGACTCAGATACCAGGATACAAGGTTCAAGCCCTGAAGGACTTGGTGCCCAAATCTGTCTTTTAGATAGCTCAAGCTGCCTGACAGTTTGGGCACGTGGAAGGGTCCCTGAAGCTTTGCAAGTTGGCTGACTGCTGTATTCCTGGCAGGATATAAACCATACAGCTGAGGTTACTGCAGCAGTAATCAACATGATGATCATCTGATGCTACTGCAGTATACACAGTAGACTGTCAAGGAACAGGGTTAGTTAGCACACAAAAAATATCAGAGAAACACACTGATGAATGGATCTGTTACCTGAAATAGAATTAAATGTAGACTAGGCCACGGAAAAAGTGTAAGGCTTGGACCATTGTGCCTACTGGTGACAGGCCTCTAACCATCAGGTGCAAAAAGCTATAAAGTCAGCCAGTCCATTGGCAAAGAGACAACGAATCCACCTGCAATAATGGAAACATGAGATTTACAAGCATCTGAGAAACAGGAGGGACAGTTGTTGAGGTGGTTTTTGAAAGTCCAATAGCCACTCCAATAGAAGTAAGTGTGTTTTTACAGCAATACGCCACTCTCTAATACAGGCTGAATAGAGTCACTAGTGTCCCACAAGCATATGTGACCATTGGGGGCTGGGGGGATGATATTAACATGTCTTTGGTGCAAATGCCCAAGGATGTGTCCTTGCGTCATTGCACAACTATCTCATACAGCATAATTACGGCACACAAAAACTTCCTGCTTTTTTAATTTCTCCAAGTCTTTTGAGTTTCTAATACCATGACGGGAATGGACCCTACTCCTTAGTCAAAGTTTGACTAAAGTTCAAGAAATTAGTATTGTTTCAATCTTTGATATCACCCAGTAGTGCACTGGCTGCAGCACCCGCAATGTGCCCAGTAATGGCTCCTTCTGCAATTCATATAGAGTTACATGTATTGGTAACATATCTAAATACGAATGTAAATTCTTTTTTATAAGACCCGTTGCTCCTACTACTATTGGAACTGTTTGGGTATCTTTCTTCCACATTGCTCTTGGTTCTGCCTGCAGATCCTGACATTTTATGACTTTGCGTCTCTCTGTACACAAGACATTGTAGTCACTGGGTGTGGCAATTTCAATGATCAATGTTACTCTTGTCTTCTTTTCTTGGACCACTGTATCCGGTTTTCTAGCATCTGTCTTTTGAACTGTTGGTAATGGATGATCCCAAGTGATGTAGACTTCATTTGCTATGATGCTTTGCGACTCATGTTTCCAGTGTTTTTTGGCCACTTCAATAACATGTTTGCACAATCCCCAGTGTAACAGTCTCGCCACATTATTATGCCTTTCAGTATACAGTCCTTCTGCCATTAGTATGTCGCAACCAGTAACGAAGTGTGCAACTGTTTTCAATTTGGTTTTACAAAATTTACGTCTGTCTGTTTCTCCCACATGTTCAATAGACTTTATAAACCAATGTGTAAGCAACCCACTATCTTGGGCCGCCAACATTAACTTTCCATCTCTTGGTTTGTATTCGCCTCTCCTTAACCATTCCTGTGTTTGTTCCTGATCAACATAAGGTTCTTCCAGAAGTTTTCTACACTTGCAACTTTATTTATGCTTCTTCCACATTTCTTGCCTTCTCATCTGATCCTTCACCTTATATTCTTTCATTTTTGGCACATTCAGTTGCTGCCTAATTTTTATCTACTGCTTGTTTGATTTCCATTCCTACTTGACGCCGATAAGCTTCTGCTAGATTAAGCAGATAAGTCATCTTAGATTTATTCAACTCATGTTTCAAAACTTTCACTATGTTTGGGTCTTGTAAGGTCAGCTGATGTATGAGGAGTCCCACAACTGCAGAGCTGTACATATAATCAGTTTCAAGGAGGCCCATCACTCTTTCAGAATGGGGAATATATAACGTTGGTATGCACTGATTATTATAAATCATTTGGGGAGTATGAAGCATCATTCTTGTTTTCCAATCTAATCTATCCAACACATTTTGAGGCCAGTCAATCACTCCAAAACTGTAAGTTAGGACAGGAAGAGCAAATTGGTTTATAGCTTAGATTTTGTTCCTAGATGTCAGTCCTGTTTTCAGGATTAATTTAAGTTCTTTTGAAGTATTCCCTACTAAGTTTCATTTGCATTTGTTCGTGTTTTACTGTTGATCCTTCATAAATTCCCACATATTTATAACTCCTTCTTGCTAAAATTCTGTTATATCACATTCTTGTCCCAAACTGATGTTTTCCTGGTGTTGCAGTTTTCCTGCTTTAAAGGTTGTTTTTGTACATTTATCAAGACCAAATGACATTCTTATATCCTCTAAAAAAGTTTTGATAACTTGCAGTTGTGCTTTCAGTTCCTCATCTGATGAGCTATACAGTTTTAAATTATTGACAAAGAGAAGGTGAGAAGTCTTTACACTGATGTTTTCTAGGAGCCAGATTACAGCCATGACCTAATCTGTTGAGTGAACAGCTTAATGAAGTAAGGGTAAAGCAGAATAGTAATGGTGACAGAGAGTCATCCTGGAATATCCCCCTTTGAATTTTTATCCCTGGTATAACAATTTGTCCTTTATCATGGCTTAATTGCAAAGTGGTTTGCCACTGTTTCGTGGTCACTGTTATCTATTCAATCAGTGCGAGGTGTATCTTATACATTTTTAAGCATTCTTTTATCCATGAATGAGGGATACTATCAAATGCTGTTTTTTTTTTTTTGTAGTCAGTCCATGCCATACTTACATTCTTCCACTTTTTGCAGTTCTCCACTATGACTTTATTTTACAATAAATGATCCTTTGTTCCATATGACTTTCTTTTATTGCTATTTTGTTCTATTGCCATAATTGAGTTTTCTTCTAAATGACTATAAAACTCTGTCGGCATCAGTTCCCGTGTATAGTTTATACATCGTCGGAAGGCAAGTTATTGGGCTACAATTTTTAGGGTAGCTTGCAGGTTCACTCAAATAGTAGCATTGTTTTTCCTGTTGTTAGCCAGGTTGGTGTCAGTTCTGGGTGCGCATATTAATAATTCTTACTCAAGGCTAAATCTTCATGCAAAGATGTTAATATTTTTAACCAGAAGTTAGGTACTGCATCTGGGCCTGGAGTTTTCCAATTAAATGCTTTTCTTAAATCTCTCTAGATGTTACTTCATCCCATTTCATATCTTCTACCCTTAAAACTTCTTATTTTTTCTTTTACTTCTTCTATCCATTTAGCATCTTTGTTATGTTCCAGAGGATGTTCATAGATACTTCTCCAAAATGTATCTATTTCTTCTTTTTTTGTCAGTCTTTCAATTCCTTTTACCTTATTTCCCATTCTCTAATGTTTGGGTCATCAATAAATTGCTTATTTTGTACTTTTCCTTTATATTTATCTTCGTATCTTCTACGTTTTTCCACTTGTGCTGAACTTCCTGAGGTTAGGAGTGGATGATGGGAGTCAAGATGCCGCCACTTCCTCTCTCTCTTTCTTTCTCTCCCCCCCACCTCTCCCAAATATAGACAATGTGCTCTACCAACTGTGTCCCCAAGTTGGTGACCCCAGTCTAGAGGTGGGACTGGTTTAATAGGGGGAGGCACCAGTACAAGCCAAACCTCATTTGGCCAAGAAGTCCAAAAAAAATTAAAAAACATTGTGACCTGCCCTGAACAAGTAAAACTGAGGATTTGGAAGCCCATCTGCAGAACTCTGACTGGGGTAAGGTGGGGGAGGATTACGAGGATGGCTTCTTCATCTCCAGAAGGCTATGACAGCACACGTGATCCCACATGGACAGGCAGCCACCTGGACTGTTTAGCCTGGAAGTTCTTTTTAACTACTGAGTGAATGGTTGGTATGCTAAAGGGGGTCAAGCTGGACTTCATCACCTGGAGCTGCTTTGACTGGGTTTTCTTATGCTTTTAGAGGAGGATTTATTATTGTACTGTTCTGGCTGCCCATACCTTTTATCCATGCTGTTCTGAATATTTAGACAATGTGCACCTCCAAAAACCTTTCTGCAGCTTGAAAATAAAGCTCTCAAACCTGGAGCATCTGCTTTTCATTTACATTTATTTCATTATTGCTGTGTTTCAGTACTACATTTTAATCATTTACAGTATATTTAGTGACTTTCAATGTCTGCTTTTATGTACAAGTATTTTGTTGGTTACTTGTTAATTTTAAATACTTTGACTAAATTATTGTCCTTTGCTTCAGTGGGTTCCGGTCTTAATTTTTATGATTCTTTTTTTCCCTTGCCTGTTCTTGCTTCCTGTTGGTTTCTGCTTGTTCCCTCTAGATGTATATTGGGCAAACTTCATTGGGTAGGGTGTAAACACCTTGTTCCTGGCAGCCTAGGGACTCAGGAGCTGAGGTTTCTTGTTCAACTACTAGTAACTGCCAGGCACCATAGGGTGAAACCTTGCAAAGATAGGATTTTCTTGCCAAGTTATAATAATCCACTTGAGCTAAAACTTCCATTTCTGTCAGAAAGAGCCAGCTGTCTCAAACCAGAACCTTCTCTAGGGTTGACTTGTGCAATTCAAAATGTTATGCAACATGGTTTGTTTTAATTCTTGTCTTCTGCTGCTGTCACTTAACATTTTGTATTTTCTGGAGACCTGGCTGGATGTCAATTGCGGCTCACATTTGGCAGTCACTATCCTACCAGGGTTCACCATGATTCACTGATCTAGAGAGGATCACATCAGTGGTAGACAGGCCATCTAGTTTAGTTGCACATGTGAAATCTGACAGATTCCCATAGATCAAATTATCTTTTGTGCATGTAGTGGGCACAGAAGCACATTACAGGTTTCTCCTGTTTACTGCTTGTATAGGAAACATGATGTTTTTCTTCAGGAATTTGCTGGCTTTCTTAACCTAGTGATGATCTCGCCAAAATGGTTGTTGTTGGTGCACTTTAGCCTCTGGATCAGTGACACTTTTGCTACCAAATTCCTCCATCATGGAGGGTATGGGGCTGGCTCAATCTGCTACTGCTGCAGCCCATTTAAAACAGCAAATGTTGCACATCATTTTTTATATGGCAGTGGTCATCACCAACTGATATATTTCTACCTGTTACTACCGGATCTTCAGGTCACTGATGATCATTTGATTCAAAGTCATCACTATAAAGGTTTGACTCACACTGACCTTATGACCTTAGTGGACCCACCTGCTAATATGTCTGCTGCAGATGACCATGATTGCCTGATAAGGTCCTATTATGGACCCTCTCACCCCTCAGAGATTGCCTTGCTCCACCTCATGAATATCCTTTCCATCAAAAAGTTTATTTGAAATAATACAATCCTGCTTTGGGAGATCCAAAGAGAAAGCAGCAAAGGCTGGAACATTGCCGGAGGCCAAGCAACTGCGAGTCAGTCAGAGTTAGACTGAGTAACAATTTTAAGTTTGATCAGTCACAAGTTACTCAAAAGATGGCAGAAGTCCTATCATGAGAAACCTTTGCTGTGGTGACCTGCTTGCTGCAGCTTTTTTCTCATTACACACAGGTGGTTTAGCCTAACCTGCCTACAAGTACATACAGCATTTTCTGCTTTAGACTGTTCTAGGCTGGGCAGGTTCTCCTCAGATGATTCTACAGGCAGGAAGGTTGTTTTTCACCAACACTCAAACAGGACTACAATTGTTCATGTAGGAATATTCAGATCAATGATTGACAATGTTTCACCCACTAATTTCCAGTTTCAAAGGAGCAATCGGACTTCTTCGACTTTTTACTACCCACAGCCATGCCCTTCAGGCTGCTTTGAGAATTTGGGCCCGGTTACCAGTAAAAATGTTGAGATATCTTTGGAAAAGAGAAAATTTCCTGAGACTTTAATGGAAGCTCTGGACACCGCACACTCAAAAAAGCCATTTTAGATACAACAAATTGGATAAAATTCTGACCCATCTCCAATCTTATGTTTCCGGAGAAGGCAGTAATTTTACAATTTGAAGGTCATCAAACATCCCATAACACAGTGGATCATTATAAACCTGGGATTAAGAGACATCCAATTCTGCATAACCTAGCTCCCACCAATTTGATTCTACTAGTAAGGTTTATGGGTGAAGTCAGCAAGAAAAGAGATCTTAGCATGTTTTGATCATTTGGCAGCTTTCGGCTCTATGGACCATAAAGTTCTTGTTCACCAGATCGAAGTCTAGTGTAGCACTGATGGGTTGTTCTAGTCTGGAATCAAATGCTATCTAATGCACTGTACTCAGACAGTAGATCTGTACTTCAATTCTTCACAGGCTCTGCCCTTATCCATTGATGCCCTCCTTGGGTGATATCTCTTGGCAAGGGAAGAGCAGATTTGTGCTTCAATTCTTCACAGGCTCTGCCCTTACCCAGTGATGTCCCCTAAGGCTTGCTGCTGGGGGATATCATCCAGAGGCACGGCATGACCCTCTACAGCTACACTGGTGATAATCTACTATGCCTCTCTGTTGATCCTGACAACAACAATAAATCTGCTAAGTCTTATGAAGGTCTCCCTTTCAGGTATTTATACCTGGGCAACTAACAAGTGGTTATAACTTAATCCATCAAAAAGAGAGGTGCAAATAGTGTAGGTACGGACTACAACTTCTCCTGCCTTCCACCTTATACTTTCAGTTGTCTTTGGCAATAAGACTCTAAAGCAGACAGACAAGGTACCCAACATGAGGGTGGTAAATGATAATGATTTCCCATTCTATTACCAATCACCACCATTATCATTTATTCATACTGTCAACTGAAAAAATATCTCTATAATAAAGCTCCATTTTCCATGCAATAATTTTCCCCTAGCCAAACTAGTGTAATGCTGTGTATCTAGGACTGTCTGCAGGTAACCTTAACAGACATCATCTGGTGTTGAATGGCAGCGCCAGACTACCGTCATGGACAGTATTAGCCCATATTATTGCTTTGCTTTGGTCTCTGCACTGGCTACCAGTCACTCATTGGGTTACCTTTGACTCTTCATTACTGAAGTACTATATCCTACATAATCTGGCTCTCACAAAGTTGAAAGGCCAGGGAAGGCAATACCACCCTAGCAGAACTATTCACTCCTCTACAGCAAGGCTGATGGAGATTCCCAGGGTTTTGATGACCTCCACTGATCGACTATACAAGCAATTTAGGTGGATATGCCACCGTTTTGAATTCCTGACCCTAGTATTTGCACAAGTATTTTACTTCACTTTTAAAGATAGTTTAAGACCTACTTGTTTAGATAACCTTTGAGGTAACCTACAGAAATACTAATAATAAAATAATTTTGTAAGTTATCGAGTGCTACCAGTCAGTTTTCTTTTATCATTCATTTTTTGTAATGTACCTTCAGTCTATTTTTAAATGTACAACACAAGTAAAATATATAAACATACCAAGAATCAAAATAACAGCAGCTAAGGTCTCTGGCTACCCCTTAATGCAGGTACACTGGCTATCAGCCACTCCTAGTAAAACCCCACAAACGCCTCTCCAGTATGCAAGTCTATTGCTAAATCCAAATCCTAGTCACTAGAGTTGAAGATGGAACCCCTACCCACAACAGACTGAATCAGAATAAGGGATATTTTTAGTATTATATCAGATTGGCTTTTAAACATAAGGCCACATTAATTAGGGTGGATGCTTGCAGGCGATTATTACATGAGTCTACTGACTCAGGAATGGTGACAATAATTTATAATCTATATTTACCAGAGAGTTATAAATGACACGTTTCTTCCAGAGTTTTAGTGTCACAACGGTAGCTGTTTTTTCCAAAAGAAATTAGCCATTTGTTTAATATTTGAATGTAAGCAGATGACATTAGAAAGTTATATCAGGATGGCAGTGTTTTGTTAACTCTGCTGACAATTTCTGAAGAATTTAGTGACAGTGTTAAATTTGTAAAGGGGAAAAGTTGGAGTGAACTTGATTATTACAGTGGGTTTTAAGTTGCATCTGTGAGAAGGATAAAACACTGCACGTCTAAAAAAACTCTGATTTGCATGCAAGTTAGCACAACAGTTATTAAAATTGTTTCTTGGACTTTTCAGGACTGTGTCACTACCATTGGTCTGACGGCAATTCCAGTCTTTCTGTCCAGTTTTATTCTCTTGGATACAGGACGCACAGAATTATACATTGTGCAAGCAGAGACAGCATGGCTGTGCACTGGATTTTGGAGTTCAAAACAAAAAAGCAATCCCTTTCAACTGGTTCACCTATTTGATGCTTTGTTTTACCTACTGCTGGGCAATAAGTCTTCTCAGAATCAGTATCACTCTTTTACAAACCACATTATTTAACCAGTATATAAGAACTGTCCTATTAAATTAAGCAAATTTAGGATTTATAACAGGACTGACAGGATTCTAGCTTAGGAAAAGAGGATAAAACCTCTACAGTTTGTTGGACTTTAAATTCATGAGAACAAAAAGTTAAAAACAAAACAATGCACACTTGGATAAGACAATAGGTCTAACTTTATATCTCGCTATTATATGTGTGATATTATAAGCAAAGACTGTATATTCCTATATGCATCTCTTATGGAACATGGAAAAGTGAGTGAATATGGAATTAGTAACTGGAGCGACCAGTGTACTTATTTCTTTAAAGGTACAATGCTAACATAATGACATAGTTGGAGGCTAATGACTGACTTTACTTAACACAATCCATGAGACAGTAAAGACACTTAAGCCATTCCTCCTATGAGAAGTATCCTTCCCCCGCATGAAGTCGAACAAAGGACACTAAATCATTCTAGCTAATATAGTTCCTGTTCTTGAAAAATGCATTTATTTATGACAAGTCTGCATCCATCAAACCAAATGTTAGCAGCAAAAATTCCTAGGAACTCGTGTCCTCTGCCAATTACATCTGGTACCATGAATCTGCCTAACAGGATTTCAATATCTCTCCTTTTCCCTTTTTGTATGAGGAAGATAAATCCTAAAAGAAATCCTCATTTCATTTGCTGTACTTGATCTCAAGTAAGCTTAAAATTAATATACCTGGTTACTGTCTCGTTTTGAGGCTAAGCAATTTACTTCTTTTAACAAGACAGTACAACCCATTCATATAAAAAATGACCATGGGCTTAATGTAGAAAATACAGGTGATGCATACCTCTAAAACACAGAAAGATGGAACCAAAACTATGACTCACAAGACCTGAATTTGATTGCAGCTCTGTCACCAGACAAGCCAGGTGTGGTAGGCAAAAGTTAGTGGCTAACATCTGCTTACCCACTGTGTGTGTGTGTGTGTGTGTGTGTGTGTGTGTGTGTGTGTGTGTGTGTGTGCGTGTGTGGGGGGAGGGGGGCTTATATAAACAGAAAATAGGAAACAGGAAAAATGTGTCATACATGGACTGTGGATGTAGGCTTGGCTCTACAGCAGTGGTCTCCTAAGGAGGATGAGCTTGTGGGGAAGAAATGTGCAGGAAAAAAACACATCCTCCTTACAGAAGAAAGGCAACATAGGCCCGTTTGCTAAATCAACTTCTAGGAGCAGATTAAGCCATCAGCAGAAATCCCCTGATTGCTGCCTAGACAATAGCCTCCCATGATCAGTCACCAGTCAAAGAAAAGAAAGTGAATGGGCAAGTAAATATCAGTGATGACTGATGCAAACGCAAACTGCAAGATAATGGCTCAATCAAATGTCCACATTTTATCACATATATGCACTCGTGCCATAAATACTATGGCCAGGATTACTAATATAGACCACTTACATATTTCAAATAAAAAACACTGCATGGCTTAAACAAAATAAAAATCTTACAGCAGAATGGTTTAAGCAAAATATAAAGTTTAAAGTAAATTTTTTCAAAACACTATTACATAAACTAAGGACAAAAGTACACAAAATTAGTTACAAATCATTTTACAGGTATATATTTCCAAGGACTAACTATTTTGTTTTCTAGCTAAACAAAATAAGTGATGTTTGAACTAATTTGTTCTGCACAGATGCATAAAGCTATCAGAGCTTATATCTGCAAAGTAAAACTTGGTCATAAACAGAACATTCAAGACCTATGTGAAAGTTAATTATCATGCAAGTGGAATAAACCCTATGATGCACAAAAATGACACATATAATCATAGGGTGATGATCCCCTACTGTTTCATTTTTTTCCCTTTCCACCAAACTTAATTTGTACTACCCATCTGCACTTCTTCATCTTTTGCACTGTAATTATTAACATTCTTCGTCACTACTGTAAGACAGTACAAACATACAACCAATGCAGAAAGCAAAAACAAAATTCATCATCTAATCACATAAGTCAGAGACCTAGAAAAGTTATTTAATTCAAACAAAAATAGTCTACAAAACTGAAATGTAAATACTAGCGTTATCTAAAACGGGTGCAGAAAAGACATTGAGACATAAAACTAGTTAAGACTCCCAAAAGGTCCTGAGTGGCAGAAGTGCAGTGGCATGCTGGGGAGGGGGGGGGGGGGGGGCAATAAAGAAAAAAAGAAACAGACATCTATAAAAAAGATGCTCATTTCTGGTGTGATCAAATTAACCTTTTCAGAAATGAAAGCTGTAAGAAGAGAAATGCAACCGGACATTTTAATATCATCCAGTGCCAGTTTTGCAAATTTCCACCATCACCATTAATCTTGTTCCTTATCTGAACTCATTTGAAATACTGTAATTTGCTTAATTTAAGTGCTGCAATAATGCATTTTGTGACTTTATCAGGCACACTGTTTGAAATAGCAATATACATGCCATGCAGAAAGCAAACAAAACAATGTATTCTTTAGGGCAGGCGGCTCAAATGTCCCTGTTTTGAAGGAACATTCCTATTTTCATGCCTGATTTAGGGTGTCTCCGCTTTTTGCAGGTATGCCCCAGTTTTCAGGCTTGCTTTACCCCTTCACACAACTAGGGTGTCTCCGCTTTTGAAGGTATGCCCCAGTTTTCAGGCTTGCTTTACCCTTTCACACAACTAGGGTGTCTCCGCTTTTGAAGGTATGCCCAAGTTTTCAGGCTTGCTTTACCCCTTCACACAACTAGGGTGTCTCCGCTTTTGAAGGTATGCCCCAGTTTTCAGACTTGCTTTACCCCTTCACACAACTAGGGTGTCTCCACTTTTGAAGGTATGCCCCAGTTTTCAGGCTTGCTTTACCCCTTCACACAACTAGGGTGTCTCAGTTTTTGAAGGTATGCCTCAGTTTTCAGGCTCGCTTTACCCCTTCACACAACTTTCTGAATCCCTCTCATCACATGTAATTTTTGAAGATAATACACAGAAAACCACACTACATGACCAACATACTAATGGCAACAATTTAAAGAGTACTCCTGAACTCCCATTTTCTGCAATAAAAATAAATTACCTTGCATGGTAAAAATGTTGTGATATAGTGCATCAAAATCTATAGGTTTTATACTGCCTCTCTGATAATGTGCTTACATTTTTTTATTTTTGTCACTTCTGTTTTTTAAACATAATTCTGAGTAGTATCCCACATTCCTGCTGGAAGCTGGAAGAGTTATGTCATATTTGGTATTCAAAGTGTACGTTAATTAGATGTCCAGATTTTTAGCTGGATGTTCCTATTTTTCAAGAGCCTTTGTTCTTATTTCTATGTCTGCAGGTTAAGACATATGCTTTAGTAATGTCTTGTTTCACGAGGAAAGATTTTGCCCTTTTTTTATTAGCAGTTTAATTTTCTAGAATTTGGTCAAAGTGCTTAAGTAATTTTAAGACATTTGCTGCAAGCCTGTCATGTAAAGAAAAATAAATCTAACCATAAAAGTTATTGCTTCTATCCTACACTATGGTGTTTCGAAATAGTGTCTTCTGTAAAGAAGGAGCCCAGACAGTTGAGGAATACTTCTGTACTTCAGCTTTATGATGCTGAACTTATTTTGTTTGGTCATTATAATGGACAGACTGGTTAAATAAATTCCAGCTTTACACACTTCAAGCAGGATTCTAAAAAGGAAACCAAAGATACAGATGTTGTTCTTTCTGATCATCTACACGAGCCTGTTGATGCACATGGCATCAGCAACTAATTAGTCTTAGGAGAATTTAAAGCTGATCTACTTGATTACAAGCTAGCTAACTTACAGGAAAAAGATCATGGAAAGAATATTCATTTTATTTGTACCCTCAAAAACACTGACGTGAGAAGCGGTTTGCTTCGGTCAGAAAGCACTTAAAGAGTGCTAGAGTTACTAACTTAGAGAGCTCATCAAGCATTTGGCCAAAATACTGCAACATCAACAAGTACCTGACAGAAAACGGTTAATTTCTCCACATTTTGCCTAAAGGAGAAGGCCCACAGTGCCTTATGAAAACCTGTCAAGATTATAATGTACAGCAATCCAAAGGTGTACTGCGGAAAGGATTATTCTTTCAGGATAACACAATTTTTCCATGGTTTTACCTCTACAGGATGAAAAATGTTATGCTAACATACTCATCTATAGCCTTAGTAACTGGATATCCACTGGAATGAAAAAGTAGAACCTTTCTTCATAAAGCCTTGTTGGTAAAAATCAAGACCTACATCGAACATTACCTCTCAACCTCATAGAAAAATAAGTCCAGACAATGCCAAAATTAATGGGGGGGGGGGGGGGGGGCAAAATTCCAAAAATAGGGACAGATTTTTGTACAAAATTCTAGACATTTGAGAGGTATGACTCTAAATGATTCGTCTTGGTCAAGTATTGCTACCAGCATCTGTCATAATGACTGATGTTAAACTGATAGGCCTACAACTGTCAGCTCTGTGACGGATAATCCCTTTATGAATAGGACCACACTGGCAAGTCTCCCTGAATCAGGAACAATAGAGTGCATAAGCAGAGTATTGAATAATAAAGTAAGGGAGTCTTTAAATACTTAATCAGTCGGAGAGTAAATAACTTAGGGACATTACCTGGCCCAAAGCCACTATTCAATTTCACTTCCTTAAGACAAGCTTGTACCACCTCAATGGTTATATCTGAGCAGACAGACCTGTACTTCTCTATATGAATTTTGTCCAGCTTGTTGTAACTTTTGGATGAGACTAATCCAGAGATGAGGTCACTTCACAGCTGTACTCATTTTAGGGTCACTAACTAAATGGCCATGATTTACTACTGTTTCCATTTGATGCAACACACCCTTCACATTATTAACACATTTGTAAAACTGTAAATAATTACTTAAGCTTCTTAAAAGGCTTTCTTCATGCTTTGGTGCATATAAAAACCTGCTTGAGTTTTCCTGTTAAAGACAGACTTCACAGTCTTTGCCTCGTAAACATGCATATTTTATATTTAATATTTTCCACTTCAGTAATTTATTTAGTAAAGGTGTTTCTCCAAGGCTGCAGAGAGTGTTTGTTATGTTGAAGTCACCTACTCTCAAGGGTTTACAGTGGTGTCTATTGTTTAGGCATTATTATGCTTTACGGAGCTGAGCTGATGGACCATCTGCTTTGGGAGAGGCCTTGTCTATTTTTCACTCTTTTGGTAAGTGCTCACACTAATGTTTTCAAGGTTAGGCAACCCAACCCAATATTAGTCCGAATTTATCAAGGGAAGTGACAATTTAAGTCTTTCGGCTTTTACCGGTTAGGGGTCGCCACAGCGGAACTCCGGTCTGCTCATGATTGGCAGTGGATTTTTATGGTGCCGAGTTGCCAGCCCGATGCCCAACCTATAAAAGAAGGCACGCCCATTCACACTCGCACCTACCTGCATGTCTTTAGCGTTACTCGACTGTGGGGAGGACATGTAAACTCCACACAAAAGGCGTACCAGTCGAGAATCGAACGGGAGAACCTCTTGCTGTGAGGCGACAACGCTAACCGCTGCACCACTGCGGCCAGAATACCTCTGTAAAAAGAAGGACTATGCAACTACCGATGTTTATGTCTGCCAGTGCAGGACCTGTGTATGATCCAGTTCACACCTGCATGCCGTATATTTGATTGATAAAGATCCTTTGAAACCCTCACTAAATAGAAACTAACAGGATCAGTAAGTGATGTCAGCAATGCACCCAAAGATAAGATAAGGAAAGATTAATGGTGGTCTGTAGCTAAATTACATGGGATTATGAGGAAGGAAAGGTAATTAAGAGTGACACACACACAAGCATTTTCCAAGTGGCAACATACCAAGGCCTCACGAGGTATCCACTGTATTGATACAATTATGTTCAGATGTTTATTATACTCTTTTGTACCAATGAGATGGACTAGAGCAAAAGGCAGTGAATAGGGCGTCTGCTTCTAAGCGGATGACCAAGTAGAATAGTGGATCACACAGTGCAGACATTAATCAGGTGTCACCTGCCTTTCTATGCATACTTGTAGCAGAAGGAAGTACTGCACATTATTAGCTAACCTATTCAATTACAACCAATACGAGGGAGTTATGAAGGTCATCAGGAGCAATATGTATTAATTTAAACTTTGAATGCCTTCATTTTCCGAAGAAGACAAACTTGTTTATTACACCACTGAGGTTCCTTGCAAAGTCAGATGAGGTGATGTCACCAGGAGGTGTCAGTTTACATAGCTGAGATCTGCACATTATCATGGTTTGATTATAAGCATCTGTCCAAGTAGTAATGCTATTTGTACATCTGAGCGCAATGCAAAAGGTGTCCCATGAAGTAATGGTCTGTTTCACATGAACTGCAGACTTGGATGTCCGTTTTGAGCACTGAGCCTCATAATTGATATGGTGTCTATCTCACCGGCTGCTCCTGCATGTTTTAATTCTGACAGCATGTAGGTGCGAGTGTGAAATTCTACAGACTATGAAACATGAATACAAAGATTACCTATGCTAAGTGGGACTACTTGTTGAATTAAGGTCTTGCTGTACAGTGACTACCATCTTTATAGTGATATTTCTCTGTCTGCAAGGATGCTTGCGCAAGAGGTCAAGGAAATAAGTCAAGTATGATAGGGATGGGGCAAAGAAGTTTGCACCAACTGAAAAGACTAGCTTCCAAACAGTACAAGAAGTTCAGCAAAGATGCTGTAGAGAGATGATAGAGCTGTTCTTAATCAGACAAATATCACTATGTTTCCTGAGGGAAGGATGACACTGAGGGATGGGAAGCAGTTAAAATGTCTGCCAGGAAAACAGAAAGGGAACCACAAAACATTGTACAGGTTAACAGGTAGGGATTTGATGCATTTAACAAATATAAAAGAAATGACTACACACTGGGAAGATCAAAAACTACTGCAGACTATGCAGCTTACTTTTAGTCCCTTGCTATTTAGCAATCAACTTAAAAAGACCTGAAAATACTTTAAAATTCCAAGGCAAACACATCCCACATCCTCTTTTGAGCAGCACTTGTTGCTGCTAAATGGGGATGAGTCATGTTAGACCATTATAATGTATAAGTGAGTTCATCACTGGAAACAGAAAAGAGGAAAGTAAAAAGGTAAAAGAGAGACCAATGACTGAAGTGCTGAAGCACAGCAAACATCTAGGTTTTAGGCAGCATTACAGGAGTGAAGTGTGTCACACAGGATTTAGTGTGCCATGCCAGAAAGATGCAGTCCATGGAATTCAGTGAGCAGAAATGGAAAGTTAACAGCCTATATCCATGTCACAGCAATGAGTCTTCACCTTAACACTTCAACTGTGGGGAGTTTGGAAAGTTACAAGAGGGTGCTCAGTCCCAGAATATAAAAGGGAATATACTTTGGAGGTTGTTTACAAAGAGTCCTTTCTTTACAGCACGTGTCCAGCACTAAGTTTTCAGATATAGAAAGGTCAGGGGAACATAAGCAGAACTTCCAGACCCAGTTTTGCAGGTCATAAAAAGAAGGCATTTTGCACCCATCTGTCATCCTTTAGTGTGCCACTCTTGAGAACATGGACCATTTATTTTTATTTATAAACTAGTTATGACCGCTAAGCACATCTGCTTCTTTTTATGGGTAACACAAGAGCATTATCTGATTAAATGACTTGCTCAAAGTCAGACAGTATGGAAGGAAAAACTGAAGAAATCAAACCCATTCAAAGAACAGTCTTTGGAAGAGCCAAGACGGTGTGTTTCAAGAATGCCCAGAAGGTCAAAGTAGCAGTAATGGTGGTTTACAGGTTAGAAAAGGTGGAGATGTGCATTTATTGCAAGATATATCCAAAATGCATTATAACGAAAGTAATATATCACATATACAAGTAATAAAAGAAAAAGGGGAAAAACATGATTCTCAATAACATGGTGTTAAAGTGCTTGTCTACTGGTATGAACAATGTCTGCTCGCCTTTAAATCTAGTGACCAAGATATGAGAATAATCTCTAGTTCCCATGGGTTGAGAATGAAAGGAAGGGATGAGTAGCCAATTAACAGCTTTCTTTCACTGGAATGTAGGAATAAAGGACATTAAGGCTTGATCCTCACTTGTAAAGGGCAGGGAGAAACAAAGGTTATCAAACACATGGTTTGCAGCACACTTTTATGGACAGATGTAGGAATGTGCATGTAAGATACTCAATCCCACATGTCAGCATTGTGGTGGCAGCTAGAAGTGAAAACAAAACTGTCACATCAAAGAAAATAATAAGCTTTTGGCTCGGCATTAATATTAATCCTGCCTAGGGTCAGAGGAACAAACGGAAACAAAACAAGGAGTGAACGAATGAGTTCCCAAAAAATAGAAACCAAGGAAGAAAAGTGTTCCATGCAATAAAAGATACAATCAATATTTGAAGAAAAGCAGATTAATGCACTGGAATTGCTTTTATGCTGTGCTGATGATGTCATAAGACGGCAGAAACATGCATGTCCATAGTTAGAGGGTTTGGCTTTATAAGGCCTGAAATTGTCCATAAAAAGACATAAAAGAAAAAAAGTCATGGACATTCAGAAATGCTATTTAGCTGAAATACAGTCAAGTGTGAACAAATATAGGCAGCAAAAGTGAAGAGCAATACAAAAAAAAATTTCTAATGTTCTAAATGACAGGTTAGGATTTGGGAGGGTATCACCCACAAAAAGAAAACAATGACACCATTATAAAAATAACTTTATAAACCTCACCTATGCTCCAGTTTCAGAATTATGCATCTTCAGAAATACACAGAAGCATAAAGTCCTCAGTTTTTAACTCCAGCAGGACAGCAGATAATCAGGACTGGATTATGACAGAAGTTCCATTATCTTAAAAGCACAAACAAACATGCAGACAAAGGAAAAAAACATTTTTTTTCAAGAGAAACAAAAATAATTTGATACTGACACACACACAAAATACACAATGTCATCCCTGTAGGTGGAGTGTCACTGGGTCCTACTAGTTGACAGTGAGTTCTTGTCATACACTGAATGAATATATACACTTTTTTAAGCATGGGTGTGCACATTTAGGGGATCTCTGAGATCAGTATGGCATTTTTCTTATATAGTAACTCCTTGTTGCTATATGAGACAAATGCCAGGTTTGCAGGAGTGTATAACTGTCAGTGAGTACGTGTGTGTGTGCGGTTTAGTGCTTGTGAGGTGGGTTTTGTTTGCACTGTGTAGCTTAAAATGAGCAGTGGGTGCACATTATGCATGTGTATGACAGCTCAAAAGATATAGGTTCAGTATGTGATATGGGGGGGGGGGGGGGGTTCATCGCTCTCAACCAATCAGGGACAAATCCAGAAAAAATCAGGAACACTTAAAATATTAGTGCTATTAACTTGAGACATTGGCAGAATCAGAGCATATGAATATACATTTTCTGAAGTAAAAGAAGTCTATAACTCTTAATCATTGTCATTATTCATTAAGTGTAATTCATCAGCTTTCCTCCAAACGTCACTATTTTTAGGAGGGATTAAGAGGGACAGAGCTAAAATTTGAGTCAAAATCAGGGACGTCCCATTGAAAATCAGGGACAGTTGAGAGATATTGGGAGTTATGATAGGTAAGGTTTGTACTGTGTAGCTGAAAATGAGCAGTGTGTGCACATGTAAAGGCTTGTGTGAGTGACAGCTCAAAAGGTATAGGTTCAGTCTGTGATGGTTGGGTTACTATATGTGTGGCAAGATGCTTGCAGTGTGTGTGGTTTCCAAGTGGCTGTGAATGACAGAATGCTACTGATGTGTGTGTGTGTGTGTGTGTGTGTGTGTGTGTGTGTGTGTGTGTGTGTGTGTGTGTGTGTGTGTGTGTGTGTGTGTGTGTGTGTCTCTCTCTCTCTCTCTAGTGGACAGGTTTTGTTGCAGTGACAGATCAAGGATTGTTGTGCATGCATTTTTGAAAGCTTGCAGTGAGTATAGGTTTTGATTTTACAGTGTGTGTGTCTGAATAAGCAGGGAATGCAGTCTGCACCTGAAAGATGTACTTGGAGTGTGCTGTGTTGAATCAGAATGTTGGCTGTGGGATGACTGACAAATTGGTGTGTATGTGAACTTGTGATCCAAATAAGATCTGCAACAAGAGAAATGAGATCTCTAGCTTGTTTTCTAATAGTGCTGGAAGCAGTATGGCGGGGGGGGGGGGGTCATGCCACCATGTGTCATATGTAACTTAGTGTGTTTGCCTTCGAGTGGTGTGGTTATATGGTAGTGCATGACAAATACACACACATACATATATATATATGGGTCTACCTGAGATGGTCGACAAGCCATTTGATCGACTTTCATTTGGTCGACAATTCATTTGGTCGACAGGCAGATTTTCCCCCGTCCCCAATGTTGTGTGACCCTGGAGTTGATATATATATAGTTAGGGGGGGTGGGGGGCACAGCCCCCCACATTGGAGGGTGTGGGGGGCAAAGCCCCCCACATAAAACTGCTTGTCGACCAAATGAACTGTCGACCAAATGAGTGTCGATCATATGGCCTGTCGACCATGTGATAGGGATCCATATATATATATATATATATATATATATATATATATATATATACATATACATATATACATATATATATATATATATATATATATATATATATATATATATATATATTATATACACACACACACACAGCAAAACATACACATAAAGTAAGGGGGGGGGTCATATTGTAAACGTTTTAAAGCATACAGATGGAGACTTACAAGTGCAATGAATAATTCTTTCCAGAAGACAACATATAACCAAATTATGTGGGGGGCTTTGCCCCCACACACCCCCTTACTATATATACTAACTCCAGGATTGCAGTGGGGAAAAGGCCATATATAACTTTCAACGAAATGAGTTTCAGTGAAATGAGTTTTCACTGAAGTGAGCTTTCAGTGAATTGGTCCCAGTCATTTGAGTTTAAATGAAATAAGTTTTCAATGAAATGAAGTAGACCAATACATACATCATGTGTGTGTGTGTGTGTGTGTGTGTGTGTGTGTATATGTGTATATATATATATATATATATATATATATATATATATATACACACATATATATATATATATATATATACATATATATATATATATATATATATATATATATATATACACACACAGACACACACACACACATTATATATATATATATATATATATATATATATATATATATATATATATATATATATATATATATCTACTTGAGTAGAGCAAAAATCCATTTCATCGAATCTTACTTAACTGAGACGACAACACCAAAACCAAGAACTATATGTATTGTCTACACATAGATAGATGGACAGATATTGATGAGCATTTATGATGTGATAATAAAGGTGCATAAACCTAAATTTTAAGAAGTACTTCTAAACAGGAGTGACATGTGCAAGGAACAACCTGTAAATGGAAGCAGTTAAGGCTGCAACAGTAATGGAAATAAAAAGTCATCTACAAAAAGGAAAAAAAAAAAAACAAGGGCATTAGCAGGACTTACTCAGGGTTTCCTGTACAGCCATAAAGAATGAAAATGTCAGTCCAAAATGGGTCAGCAGTCATAACTTACTGACAGTATCTGTAGCACTAAAGACTGAAGTACTAAATTACAGTCATTACCTTCAATGCCTCAGATGATATAACACGGCCAAAAAAACGGAAGTGAAGACTTAAATGTCTTGAAACAATTTCTAAATTTGGGTAGAAGGGTATTTTCTTTTTTAGAGTGATGTTTTTAGTGTTTAATGCTGGCATTCACTGCTCCACTGCACACACAGTGGTAATTACATTAGCTTCCTAAGTGCTCTGACACAAGCCGCACTCAGACACACACCTGATACCCTGGCTTTTATAAAGCTCCCTGGTGGCCAAACCATGACTACAGAATGGCAGCTGGATTGCTTTAACTAAGTGTTTCACAAGCATCCAAGTATACTCACATATACAGCAAGCAGTCTTTTGAACAAAAATGCACAGCTTTGTATAAAAGGTGAATGGTATTACTTTTTTAGAAATATATTACTTAAAAAACATCATAAAAATGGAAAAGGGATTAATAGCTCCTGAAATACAGTCTAGTGTGATGTGAACTGAATAATTTATTTGGAATGCTCTCATGATTTCCTTGTTGCATGGCTGTCTTACAGATCAAGGGGGCATGGAGCGGACAAACCACATCAATACGATAAAAACATACTTTTTTATGTAACTGAAAATAAAATGTGTGGCAAGCATGGACATTTTACTGCTATGTCACTCAGAAAAAGGATTTGCTGTGTCTTATATATTTCAAGCACATATTACACTGGTATTTAAGAAACAAAGACTGCACAACTGACAGGTCTTAGGAATTTAGCAATAGTTTCTTCGCCTGCAGTGAAATGCAAAAAATTAGGAGACCATAAATGTTTTGGTTTCATTGTCTTTTTTTTTTTTTTTTTTTTTTTTAACAAAACAAGTGAATAGAAAGCCTCAAATTCCATAAAAATACCAATTCTAAATACCCTTTTCTTAACTTCTTTTAAGAGTCTGGTATATGAATTAATTGGGTCTATATTACTTTGTTGAAATAGCAACTCAGAGAATTGCTATTCAACAAACATAAAACTGCAAATGTTCACATCCACTAATAGGTTACATATGAAAAGGAGTTACTTGGCCAACATGAGGAAGTGCCCTTTTCCCCACAGTAGTGCGATCTCAGAGTTGGTATATCTAAGTAGGCATGTTTGCCTGCCGCTGTGTGCCTATGCATGTATCTCAGTTTGTGGGTATTATACATAAACACACATACACACACACACATGTACCATAATCTAAGTATCAATTCCTGGAAACAGGGATGACACAGAAACAACCTGCAACTAAAACAAAACTGTGTCATGCAAACAAGGAAAATGAAATTATGTGTGTAAGTGGGACTCTCAGATACTCTTTCTTTATGCTAGGCCTTCACATCTGTGTTTTACACTATCAAACATTACAAGCAGTTAAGAATTACAACATTTTTCCGGCACAATTTAAAATGTCCATATATAATGACTGATTATGCTGATTACACTCTGCTTAATCATTCATTGTATGGGATTGTCTTTCCAAAGGCACAAAGTGAAATGAGGTGAGCCAGGTCTCTGGTTTGCATTACTCTGCAATCGTCATGTAAAGAGGCAAATGACAAATGATAAAATGTTTCCATCAATATCTTCATTTTATAGTTTGATGGATGTAAAAGCACTAAATGATTACAGGAGATTAAATGACTTGTATGGGGCAATACTTTCTGCAAATGACCTTAACGGTATTTTACCTTGGATATCTCAGTTCCCAAGGCACCTCTAGACATTGGCATACACT
Organism: Protopterus annectens; assembly: GCF_019279795.1. Taxonomy (NCBI): domain Eukaryota; kingdom Metazoa; phylum Chordata; order Ceratodontiformes; family Protopteridae; genus Protopterus; species Protopterus annectens. The sequence continues at coordinate 1,370,039,157 of NC_056728.1, read as the reverse complement.
GTCTAATCATTTCCATAAATTATACTGGCCATTTTAAAACATTTTTCTGTCTAAACAGGGCAAGCATTATATATTTTCTTAGGAATGGCATGTCATCTGTCCATCATTACTGAATTCAACTTCCATCCTTTGTTATACATGCACATTTGTATCACAAATGGTTTAATAATAACCAATAATCCCAACAGAGAAAAAGGAAACAACCTGAAACAAAGCGACAACCTTGGTATCAGGACAGGTTCAAATGAGGCCAGAGGAAAGAAATGACTGTCCTCAGGACACCTCTGCACCCAGAAAGAGAAGGGTGGGGAGCCAGCAGAAAACAGGGAGCATGGCACTGTCTTATGTTCCCATTGGGAGGCAGTCTGCAGCAAAATAACATGTAGCACGGCCACTGACCCCAATTAAGGGGCCATAGTGAGGTCTTACTGACTGATAATGGCGGAGAGGGAACTGATTGAACATTTTAAGGGAGTCCCTAGATCATGAACAGATTAAAACATAATATCACCATGAAACTGCTAAAAAAAAATTGATGTGTTGTAAACATTATATGCAATAATGCAATCTATTATAAACTCTGAGATCATTGTAACTTGTAGCAAAAGGAAGCGTCTTAGTTTAGAGTAAGAAGAATTCTCTGAGGCTGGGCCTCCCATGTAAACCATTTTGTGTTCACACTTGCAGGACTCACAATTATGAGTAACACACTTAGAAATGGGCCCTCCGTATCATTAATACTCAAGTATACTGTTCTATAACACAACTTAGGATAGTCAGTCCTTCAAAGTCACCTACACTTATACTTATTTTGAAGACAATACAGGGCTAACAGCAAAATACTGCAGATCTGAGAAGACAAACAGACAGGCAGAGGAATACATGTTCACTCACAGATATGAACAGCCTCACAGACGTATCATGTGAATGGTTTGCTACTTAGTTTGTGGAAATTATTTTTCACTAATTCAACTGTTATATGGAGCCTGGCTACACTTGCTTCTCACTTTTCAAAGCCTTCCAGTATGAGCCTGCCTTATGCTGAAAGGCAGACTTCCCTAGTACACTGAATAAATATACTATGTTCCTTGCTGTCCAGTTTCACTAGTCCAATTACAATACTGCTGTGTATACAAAACATTTGCTGTTGGTTAGTTTTTCTCTCACATTCTGGACTACTGTGATCACCCCCAGTGCAGTGCTTATGGTGGGCTAGTCTTCTAGTACTAATAGCTTCTCTGCTAACACAACACCCCTAGTAAGATAAGGGTTCCCCCCTTTTTCTGAGTGACTTTATAGCTTATGAACATCTCAAGGAGTTACCCCCCCATCACCCTGTTTTTGCACCTGTGGAGTAAACACACTATCCTTGTTGTGCCCCTGACTTTCATTGAAGTTCCTTCAAGTGCATATTCTTTATTAGTAAACATTCCCTCATGGTCTTAATGTCCAACATCCTGCATCACTTACTGGTCTAAACATGCTCAATTTGACCAGTCCTACAGTTTTTGTGCAGTGGCTGAAATTAGGAAATGCACAGCCCCCACTGGTATACAGACATTGTTTTCCTTCCTCTCGCAGACTTTAGCTGACTACTGTACACAGTGTAATTCTTTATGTCACTACTACTGTGGATGCCAGCCCTCCGCTAAAAAACATTTGCAGCAGGATAGCGCCAACACTGAGGAAAGGAGAACTCTGTATGGATATATATGAATATAAATCATATTACATACAGCATACACATACACACAAAAATGTGTGTTGCTAAGGCGAGTTCAGTAGTCTGATACCCAAGAACATGAAGAAAGACTGGATTTGATAGTGCAGTATTTTATAATTTAATAAGACAAAGAGAAAAGTGCCGGAGAAGCTGTTTCTCACCATAAAAATACAACATATCTAAGATCTCTGAAAGCTCACCACGATTGTCCTTCCCCAAGGCACACAAGATTTTAGGATCTGTAACAGACTATTTAACCATGCCGAGTGCTTGTCAAGATTTCAGTCAGACGTGCTCAAAAGTTATGAATCAAGTTCCCTCATGCTGTTAGCAATTTCAACTCCATTCCTACTCTATCCGTTAGTCAGCACCGAAAATACATGGTCAGCCATTTAATGATATTCACCTTGTACAAAGTCTTACACATAAGCAGAAAAAACTCCAACATCCTGATCATGCTGTTTATAAGGATGGCAAATACATCAGTGCTCCATTATGAACTACAGTTCATTTTAGCAAAAGAAAATTAATTATCGTTGATTAATGTTATTTGCAGGTATAAAATGAAATCAGGCTATCATATAAATCAAAAAATTATGTTATACTCCTGCCCATCTGATCACTTCAATAAATTTTCTCAGTTTTTGCATGTACGAGTGGTATAGTGGATTTAGTAACCTGATTAATAATTAGAAAAATAATTTATAAAATAAAATTTAAAAGGTATAGTACAAATTTACTTTGCTCGTCCTAGGTTTTAAGCATATTTTTTTACACTCGTTATTTCAAATATCCCCAATTTTCAAAGACATATCTGAATTTCACTCATTCATCTTCATCATCATCATCACCATTGCATGCGAGAAGACATGTCTATCAATTCCTCCCAAGATCCATTGCTCATGCAGTGCCCTGGCTCATTTATAAAACAAAAATAAATGCATATATATAAGCAGGAAGTCCAGTGTTTGTTTTTGGTGGCAGCAAGGCTTGCAAATGACTCAAAACTTTGTTATTGCTAAAAGCAGGGTAAAACCATGAGATCTGCCCAACGACAGTAAACCACATTTGAAGTATCCTGGTTTTACCTTACCCTTGTGTTTTATTAATTTCATTCAGCCTTGGGTTTAGCTGGCTCAGTGAGAAGAGAGGCTGTGCAGTTTTAATTATTTATTCAACTTAGTCTCTCACTTCTCACATGCTAGACCACGTTTAATACTTAAGAAAGAGCTGTGTGAGGAACAGCAGGTCTATAACTACCTCTCTTACAGAGGAGTTTCCACACCTTTGTTTTATACAAACCTCTACTGGGGGCACTTAAAATGGGGGTCAGGAACAGCCTTTGTTTGCCACAGTAGCAGAAATGGGCCAGTAAGACTATAAATTAGCTTAGCCTGCTACATGTTAGCTTCTGCAGGTCACACTGCAGTTACATCTAATGAAAAAACACACAAGGCTGTCTGGCACACAATTACAGAATATTTTCTAAAGCCTTGCTTTGACTAAACGTTCACACAGCACACTTTGCTGCCTTAAATGTGAAAAGTTAAATAATGACTGTACAATTTGTAAATGCATACTGCTGCAGATGAAATGCAAACATTCTACAGCTACAAATATAGATGGATTTTTAATAAATGTTTGGATATCAAATAGATCATCACGGCTAAACAGTTGTTTAAACAACAGATTACATGAACTGGACACTAGCCAAATGTACAATAAATTAATTCAGTGTAAAGGAAAAATAAGCTGATTATGACAGCGGAAACGTATTTGGTGGTTAGCTGAATCCTGTATGCACTGGTTAGCTGAAATTAGTACATATCAAGTATTTCTTAAAAGCTGTTAACTGAGAACACATTTCCCTGAGAAGACACTGAGTAATATAATGTCCAAAGGAACTGTATGTGAAAATGTATCACGTGTGTGTGTTAAGGAGAGCTCTCAAGTTTTCTTTATACCTTTATCATTTTCTGATGCTCTAAAATCTAAATGAACCTCATAAAAATGACAGTCCAATTATCTGTCACACACGGCCTCTTGTTAAAAAAATAAAAATACTCAAATTTACAGTCTTACTTGCATCAAAATCAACATGCACGTCAGATACATGTTTTTTTACTTTCCTTCTATTCCTTTCTCTCGCCTCTCTTCCTTCCTTCTCCATTTTCTTTCCCCATCCTTTCCTCCCTAATTAGCCAAAGCTCCAGTTACTTCTCCAACAGCTCCTTACTTTAACTCCATTTCCTAATCTCCCAACTGCAAAATCTCTTTCCTTTCTCTTAGTCTTTTGCCCACATTTAAAATGCTCAACATCTTTACCACTGGTTATCACTACAGAGTGCACCTGACTAGTTGTTCAATATCATATGATTGGTGTTTAACATTCACTGTATGATTTTCTGATCTGGTTCTATTTATCCTGTATGTTGATTCTTCTACTGTTACTGTACTTCATGGGATAACATTATGTAGTTTAATAATTGAACCAAGTATGCTGGAGCTTTTCTCCTGGGCCTCCTCTGAAAACAGGATTCATAACAAGTTGGAATTTTGCAGTAAACAAATGCTAAATAAATAAATAATTTAAATACAAGCACTAGCAGCAGTAACAGAAGGATTTTAACAAACAGAAGTTAAATCAATTCATTTTTATGTATTTTTTCACATCCAGTGATGCTCCCCCACCCCCAGGCCTACCATCTGCTGTGCCCAAGTGACCCTCCCTAATCTACAGAGCAAAAGAGGAGAATGGAGTATCCTAGTACAGTGCCATCATAACCGCAAAGAAGGCATTCTTCCTCTGACCTGCTCCTAAAGCAATCCCTCCTTTCCAGGATACAATGTACACTGGCACAAATTCAGTTAGTGTGTGCATACCATCACACACACGCGCACGCACACACACACACGCACACACACACACACACACGCACACACACGCACGCACACACACACACACACACACCCACACACACACCCACACCCACACACACACACACACACACACACGCACACACACGCACGCACCCACGCACACCCACGCACATTCTGCAGTGGGTGATCGCCCTTATTTTGTCAGTCTGCCCATGCTAAATCCCCAAAGTCCACCAGGTGGCACTGTAGTTATCCCACCTCTCAGGAGAGGCTCATGAGCATTAAGCTACTCTCACTCCCACCCTGACTAGCTCTTCTACTTGAACAAGGGTCAACCGAGTAAAAATCCTGATGCCACACCTCTACTGCATGGAGTGAGCCCCGTTTTTGAAGTTGTGTGTAAAACTGAAAAAGACAAAATATACAGCAATTAGGAGAAACCTTAGCAGAGTTACTGCTCACATCTTTATGGGAGATTATAAAAACTGCACAACATATTGATAAAGGTATGAATATCATAATTTATTTTTTTCTAGTTGACTTTACCCCTGCTGTCTGTTGATCATCATCCTCCTCCCTGCCAATCGGCCCATTTGTTTGTTCCACATTACAAAGACAAAGGTCGACCAGAAGGGGCCATTCATGAGTGGTTCATGAATTTGTGTGCGTGTCCCCAACATCACCATACATACTCACGAGTAGCATGAGTGAGGGGACATGCAGTGTGCTGTCTGTGAAGTATTCCCCATCACTTCTGCAATGATCACTCTCTCCAAGAAGGCCCTGAAACAAGGCACGTGGTTTTCTTTAGTTTCCACCAGGGAAACTGCACCTATCCTCTCAACACACCTCCAGGAGAAGTGAGTGGGCCGCACCTCTTCACTCTTCCCTCTCCCTTCTCCCTGCCTGGATCCTACAGTGCCATGCCCTCTAATAAAACCTCATACATCTGCCTCTCAGTCGGGCCTCCATTCCTCTGCACCACATAGCCAGACATTAATGCCATTGTTTATATCAGAATAAACACTGCACTGCTACTGCTTCGGATTACAGAAGGATACATGGATATCAGCACTGTACGACATTATTAACAGGGGTTAATCTGACTTTTTTTTAATTATCTCCAATTATAAAATGCTGTTCTGCATGATAAAATGTCAGGAAACAAAAATTTTATTTTCTATTTTAAAACAGAATAGAAAATGCTTTTCATGTTGTATGTTTAGTACCAGTAATGACTATTTTATAAAAAAAAAAAAAGTTATGTACTCACCATAACGTTCCATGTTTGTAGTCCATCTCATCCTTCATTCTTACATATGGGATCTGAGACGATCCTTGGCTCCGACTCGGCCTATTTACAAGCTGGAAGTCTTCTAGTTGGCTTGTGGCTAGGTAGGTATCCCATGGTGCACCAGTACAATCCCCAGATCTTGTTTGCTGCTAACTAGGAGAGATAATAACAAATATACCAAAGAAGCCAATACTAAAAGGCCTCCATTAAAAAAAGATAATATTTTTCTGTCTACAGGTACTTCCAGGATGGGGGTAGGAGGGTGGGTTCGTAAGAATGAAGGGCGAGATGGACTACAAACATGGAACGTTATGGTGAGTACATAACTTCTTTATGTTCTGTAGTCCTATCTCACCTTCATTCTTACATATGGGACAGCATCCCTAGCGCCTTATACTTGGGTGGCTCAAGGAAAAATACTCCTGAGTACCGTAGAACCAAATGATGCTCTACCCCTGGAGGTTAAATCCAATTTGTAATGAGTAATAAAAGTGTGAGGGGTAGCCCACGTAGCTGCTGCACAAATATTATCAAGTGGGACCTTGGCTTGAAAGGTTGCAGAGGTAGACTGAGATCTGGTAGAATGAGCCTTGATTTTAAAGGATACGGGTATACCCTTAGAATTGTAAACATAAGCTATACAGCTAGAAATCCAATTAGAGAGTGTTACTTTGGAAACTGGTAAGCCTGACCTGGATTCAGAAAAGGAAATTAATAATTGATCTGATTTCCTTAGTCCGGTGCAAATAAAAACGTAATTGTCTATGGACATTCAGCTGGTGAAACCTGTATTCAGCTGCGTTGGAATGATTTGGAAAGAACACTGGAAGCTCTATGGATTGATTCAAGGTGGCATGGGAACAGACCTGGGGGACAAAAGAGAGATTAGTACAAAGGGACACCCTGTCCTTGTGAAAAATCAGATAAGGGGGTTTTACAGACAATGCTTGCAACTCTGACACCCGTCTGGCCGATTTGATAGCCACCAAAAACAAAGTCTTCCAAGACAGGAATTTCAAAGAAGATAAAAGTTAATTTGAATAACACAAAATTTAAATCCCATGAGGCAACAGGTTCTTGAAAGGGGGGTCTTAACAAATGGCACCTTTAAGGAAAGCCTTGCACACCTTATGTGACATCAGATTAGAATCTTGAAAGCCTAGATGAAAATTTGAAATCGCTGCCAATTGAACTCTGATAGTGGCAGCCGAAGATCCCTGGTAAAAAAGCTCAGACAGGAATTCCAAAACCACTGGAATGGAGGCAGTGTAAGAGTCAACATTCATTTTCTCCGCCCAGATAGAGAATCTTCTCCATTTACTGGAATATAGTTTCCTAGTGGAAAGTTTATGAAAAGACGTAAGGATACGAGTCATGGAGGGTGAGCAGTCGTGAAGCCTGACTAGGGATGGAACTGGAGCAGCCACGCTGTCAAATTGAGGGTGTGTAAGGAGGGATGAAGCGAACCTGACATGTGAATCAACAGGTCTGGAGCTGGGTCCAGGACTCAAGGATCGTCCAGAAGAGGCCTGAGGAAGGGGAACCAAACCTGACGAGGCCAGTAAGGAGCAATGAGGATAAGTTTGCTTCCCAGCTGTTTCACTTTCTGAATAACCTTGGAAATGAGAGGAAAGGAAGGAAAAGCATACAGGAGACCCCGGGGCCAATCTTGAACAAGTGCGTCTCTCAGTGATTCCCCCGGTGGTGGGATGAGGGAGAAACAACTGCTGCATCTGGCATTGATTGGACTGGCAAAGAGGTCGCAGCAAGGCTGTCCCCATGTACGGAAAATGTGTTCCTCTGTTTCCGGTTTCAGAGACCACTAGTGAGGCATCAGGATTGCCCTGCTGAGCTTGTCGGCTATCACGTTGGTTGTCCCTGGAATGTGCGTTGCCACCAGAAAACGCCGGGAAGATAGCCCATTTCCAAACTTGCATGGCCTCTCGACAGAGTGGGTAAGAATTGCTTCTGCCCTGTTTGTTGATATACCATTCTACCGACATGTTGTCTGACTGTATTGCAATAGTCCCCAGAGGCAGAAGGTCGTGGAGTGCTTGCAATGTCAGGAGCACCGCCCTCATCTCTAGAACACTGATATGCAGGTGAGTCTCGTGATCCTGCCATGTGCCTTGGACAGTCCTGCCAAGATAATGCCCCCCCCCACCCTATCTGTGAGGCATCCGTGGTCACAGTGGCAATGGGTTGGTGAGGAACAAATGAAGTGCCTGTGGTTAACTGATTGGGTAGTGTCCACCAAAGGAGATCCTTCTTGCAAGATTCTGTCAGCAGAATGTAATGAGATAATGGAAGATGCTGAAAGGACCACTGGAACGACAGGAGCCACTGAATAATTCTCATGTATAGCCTGGCTATTGGCACTAGTAATATGGTGGAAGCCATGGTCCCTAGAAGCTGCAAAATAGTCTTGGCTTTGACCTTTCGTAAGAGGGAGAAGACACCAAATTTGAAGAACCAGATTCTGTGCCCTTTTGGCAGGAAGACGAGCCAACATGTCTACTGTGTCTATCTCTGCGCCTATAAAAATCACAGATTGAGAGGGCAGTAAGGCAGATTTTTCCAAATTTATAGAAATTCCCAGCTGGGCACAAAGCTGAACAGTAGCGTCCCTGGTCTGAAAAAGTAGATGCCTGGTGGGGGCAGTCAAGAGCCAGTCATACAGATAGGGAAACACCTGGAATCCTTGATGTCTCAGGTGAGCTGTCACTACTGCCATACATTTGGTGAACACCCTGGGGGCTGTGGCGAGACCAAAGGGCAGATCACAAAACTGGTAATAACCGACTCCCAGCCGGAAGTTTAGATGACTCCTCAACGCCCTGTCCATTTTTATGTGGTAGTAGGCATCTTGGAGATCTACTGAGCACATCCAATTGTCTTTCCCTAACAACGGGAGTATAGACTGCAGTGTCACCATCCAGAACTTGTCCTTTACTGATTCATTCAATCTGCTGAAGTCCAGAATGGGCCTCCAGTCCCCTGTACGTTTTGCCACTAAAAAGAATCTGGAGTAAGTTCCGGATCCTATTTGGTCTGCTGGGACAGTTTGGATGACTCTTTTTGACAGCAACTTGTTGACCTCCACAGTTGCCTGATCTCTGTGACTGGGTGGAACATTCGGGATCTTCTTGGGAACAAAATGTGGAAGAGAAAAGGGTATGACATAACCTCTTGAAATAATTCTTTGTACCCACTTGTCTTGAGTGATATCCAGCCAGGCTTCTGGATACAAAGAAATGTGACCCCCGACTGGCCCCCAGAGAAGCACAGTCAGGCCCCGCATCAGGAGTGCTGGTAAGGCCGGCCCCGAAAGGAATCGTGACCTCCCTGGTTTTGCAGACCGCCCCTACCTCTAGGGTGACGTCTACCATTTCCTCCTCCTCCTCCTCTTCCTCCTACTCCTCCTTTGAAGGAGGAGTCGCCCTGTGCATCCTGGAAAAACTTCTGGGACATCTTGAATCACATCTTACAGCCCTTCTGACCCTTAGGGTATGGTCTAGGGAACAGTAAAATGTACTCCCATGGCAGAGTGTTTTTCCTTCTTGCTCGCACCGGGTGAGAGTGTCTTTTACCTTGGGTCCAAACAATGAGGAACCGTCAAAGGAGGCATTGGTAAAGGTGGACTTGAACGGTTCCGCAAAGTTACACAAACGCATCCAGGAATGATGCCTTAGGGAAATTCCTGAACCCGCTGCTCTATTTGCTCCATCGGCTGCATACAAAATAAGCCACATGAAGAGTTGACGATAGAGTTCAAGGTGGACAACTGGGCAGACACCTTGTCAGGGACTCCCTCAGTGCATGTACCTTGGAGAGAATCTCCTAATTTTTTAAGGAGATCTCTCTGAAGCCTCGTGAAGTGAGTAAGGTAGTTCAGCGATCTAAGGGTAAATGCCGCTGAAGAAAAGATACGCTTTCCGTATCTGTCCATCATTCGAGACTCCTTATTCAGTGGATGAACAGAAGAAGATGTCTCCGCTAGCTCCTTCTTAGTGGCCACTGCCACCACCATGGCATCTACAGGAACACATTTAGACAAAGAATCTTTTTCTGGAAGGGCAGAAAGGAACTTATTTGGTCTCCTGGGGATTGGCTCCACAGCATCAGGAGTATCCCACACCTTTTGACTAACTAGCTCCATCAGTTCGTTGAAGGGTGGAGACAACCAAGAGTCTGAAGGTTGAGACCCGAAAGCCTTCAGGTACACTGACTCCTCATCAGAAGGGGTGACAGTGGGCCAGCCGCACCTCTGTTTAAGGATTTCCAGGATGTCTACAAAGAAAACATCATCAGAGGACAACTTGGGGGACCCTTCTGACTCCTCGAGGTCAGTGTCAGAGGTCAGAGACTCATCCTGGGAGTCTACATGCTTCCTCTTACATGTTCTCTTCCATGGGGGCTCCTCAGAAGGATATTCCGGAGAGGTCTCGGAAGAGTGGGGGCCACCAGCCGGTGGCTCCTAAGGCTGAAGGTCTCTGCTGTCCATGGAGGAAGTAGGAGCCGAGACAGAAGTAGGTGCTTTAGGGGGAAGAGTGTTGGTACCACTGGTAGGAGCTGACAACTGGGAAAGCACACTCCTCATCACCATTTCGAATGCTGACCTCTCTGGCTCCGAAGACCTCCCCAGCTCCAAGGATGCCGTCAGCCCCAGAGCTATCAGCTCAGAGAAAGACATAGGTTCCAAACTCACCCTCGCCAACACACAAAGAGGAAGACTCAGAACCAAAGAAGTTCAGTTCCAAGCATCCCTGTCGGGGCCAACCAGGCAGCTTCGGCCCCTAGACACTACAGACGGCGCAGAGAGTGTCGGAGCAGAACTCAGCTCCAAAACAGCAACACGGAGCTGGAGCCAAAGGTTCCACCAGTGGTACCAAACACTCTGGCTCCAAAAGACCAGCATAGCTCAGAGGAGGAATGATCAAAGGGGGATGAACGGACTCAAGTGGCTCAGGAACAGACTAGGTCGAAGCCAACAGCAATTTAGGCAAAGCAGATGACTTCAACAGTCTCAGCACTACCCTCTCCACATCTTCTTCCGATAAACTCCTAGAAGACCTGGATGACAGAGTAGGAGAGCGAGATCTCTGAAGTATCAGAGATTTCAATATAGGGGAGACCAGTAGAGGATCCATAGACCAGCTCCGTGAAATGGTCTCAGTGGTCGGCTCAGAAACACTTGGAACCGACCCTATAGTCACAGTAGTGCTCTCAATCGGCACCGAGCTCTGTAGAGCCGAAGAGGCAGAAGACTTATCCGTTTTCGTGATTTTAAGAGGTGGATCCGAGACACCAGCTGTTGCCGGGGAGGGCCTCTTCGAGGACTTTTCCTTTTTAGATCCCTGAGATCTAGAAGAAGAGGAAGAGCTAGCCAGATCTTCCTCAAAGGAAGGTTTAAGAAGACCATTTAGGATGAGCTTATACTTACGTTCTTGCAACACCCTAGGACTGAAAGATTGGCAAAATAAGCAGGTTTCCTGTAAATGAATGGCCCCAAGACAGTAAACGCAGTTACTGTGGCCATCCATGATGGACAGCTTCTGTGAGCATTTAATACATTTCTTGAAGCCAGATGGCTTATGGTCCTTACGAACTTTGAACATTCTCACAAAGATGAGGCACAAAAGGGGGGGAGGACTAGGTCCTCTAATTTAAACGGGCCTAGCCCTGCAGGAAAGATAAGACATCACGAGAACTAGGTCCTCTAACTTAAACGGGCCTAGCCCGGGCAAGGAGGGGAACGGAGAACAACTAGGTTTTCTAACTAAAACAGATCTAGTTAAGAGATTAACTAGAGTTAAGTCACACACTCAAACAAGAATACAGTGAAACTTTCAATATATTAAGAAAAACAGAACCGTGTTCTGACAACACCACTAATAAAGCTTATGGCTAAAGAATCAAAACAGAACAGAACCTCGTTCTGTTAACTATGCTAACAATTTAGCAAGTGGGAATCCGCCAAAAACTTAGACTAATAACCACACACACCAAACTAAGCGCAAAAGGCGCCTACAAATACCAAACTATGAATGACACGAGAAACAGCACATAGGATACCAATACGATCAAGTCAAAAGACCAATTTACCAAAAGACTGCACGCAAAGTGCACAATTATAAAGCTAACTATTCTAAATTACGCTAACTATGCTAAACAACTATGATATAAACAGGTTAGTCTAGAAAATACAAAAATTTTGAATAAATTCAAAAACTTAGCCAGAGCCAAAGAGAAGCACAACCGAACTCGTAGACCCGGCAAACGAGATCTGGGGATTTGTACTGGTGCACCTTGGGATACCTACTTAGCCACGCACCAACTAGAAGACTTCCAGCTTGTAAATAGGCCGAGTCTGAGCCGAAGATCAGCTCCGATCCCATATGTAAGAATGAAGGTGAGATAGGACTACAGAACATCAGCTGCATTATTTTTTTTATTTATTTAACATTTGTTGACCGGGAAATTCCGACTAGGTTCCACAGATCCTGTTTTCAGCAGAGGCCCGGGGAGAAATGCTCCAGATGCATATCTTTAGAATGTGGGATGAAACCGGAGTACCTGGAGGAAACCCACGTGAATGCAGGGAGAACGTGCAAACTCCGCACAGAAGGCACCCCAGCTGAGAATCGAACCGGAGAACCTCTTGCTGTGAGGCAACAGTGTTAACCGCTGCACCACTGCGCCGCCCATTACAGTATTCGGACTGTTAAAGTAATGGCTAAAAAAAGCAGAGTGTTTTGCAATACACTTAAAATAAACATCAAAGTGAGTGTTACAGAATCATTCACACTGAAAAGATAATGTCAGTAAAATTAATACACATATGCATTCAGACATACTATATACTGGTGTAGTACTAGTCAACTGCATTAAGGCTGATGAGGAGAATATCAATCATTATCCAATAAGCCTCAATTCAGCATAACCGCAAAGAGGGAGGTATGGACTTGACCCAATGACCCACCACCCTCCACAGTACCCACATTAAAGTCCATTACCGAGGTTTGCCGAGTCAAGGTTCACTGATTTGTGGGAAACATTCTGTGAGTTGATCACAATCCAGTCACCTGTTGAGAATACAATATCATATTTCATATATATGGGGGGCACTGCTTTGGTCAACAGCTGTTTTGTCAACACACTTTAGTTTTCAGAACAGCTGCTCGATAGTTGTGCAAGAGTGCTACAATACCAGGGTTGGGGAATAGGTCTTTACCCAGTACTGCATCATCTCAGAGGCAGAATAGTTACGTAGCAGTGGGGTATGGGGTGTGTAGAGGTCTTGCCTTCCTGTAAAATAAACTGACTTTTTAGTTGCATGCTATGAGGTTATTTCTTGGAGCATGCATTCTTCAGTGTATATATTTTTTTAATTTTTGAGAGATGACATTAAGGACACCAACACTTTACTTTTGACGTTAGCTAGCACCTGCATACATACACACACACAAACACACGTATATACATACATACATATACACGCACACACACACACGCACACACACACACACACGCACACACGCACACACACACACACACACACACACACACACACACACACAGATATTATATATATGGGTCCACTTTGTAAATTCGAAATACTGAAATCTCGAATTTCAGTATTTCTAACTTAAAAAGACACATACTCATATTTCCGAAACCAGCAGAAGCATGAAATTCAAAATACCAAAGCATGGATATTTTTAATTTCTGCTTCTGGTGGTATGGTATGTGGATGTTTGGGTTTAATATTGGTAAGTCTGTATGTATAAGTATGTTGGTTATGGGGTTTAGTGTGTGTAAGTGTGTGCTGTGACTGTTAAATGTGTGTTTGAGGGACTGTAAGATGTGTGTGTGAGAGTTTAGTTTGTGTTTCTGTTTGTGCGATCTCGGAGTTAGAATATATAAGTGGGGGGTTTGGGGACACAGCCCCCCACATGGGGGGTACAGGGGGGCTTTCCCCCCTGCTTATATGTAGTTTGGATTAATTTGTTTGATTGAGGGGGGAATTTTGTGTATGTTTGTGTGTGTACTGTATGTGTAGCATAATTACTGGATTTTGAATTTCGTGGTTGTGTGTTTTCGAATTTGTGAGTTGTGGTTGTGGTTAGGTTTTCGGCTTTGTGATTTCAAAATAATGAAATTCGAGATTTAAGTATTTTTGAAATTACAAAGCTGACCCATGTATATATCTTAAATGCACTGCTTTTTGTCTAAGGTGTACTTGTTTGGCATATATTTATTAATCAACCATAATTGGGGAATATGCCCTATCACAGATTTTGTGCAATCTCAGATTCAGTACATATAAGAGGCAGGGACTGTGAAGAGAGCACTAAAAAAAAAATATTTTGTGGGGGGGGATTTTGTATTTTTTTTTAAATTTGCATGCACCAATGCTGTTTCTCAGTGCACGCATAGTAAAATATCGACACCCAAGTTGTCGACATTTGAAATATTGACGGTGATGCTTTAGTTTTCAAGTAATGCAAGTAATCCCATACATTTATATATATATATATATATATATATATATATATATATATATATATATGTGTGTGTGTGTGTATATATATATATATATATATATATATATATATATATATATATGTGTATATATATGTATATATATATATATATATATATATATATATACACATATACATACACACACACACACACATATATATATATATATATATATATATATATATACTATATATGTACTGTGTGTGTGCAAGTACACATACACATATATATATATATATATATATATATATATATATATATACACACACACGCACACACACACACACACACACACACGAGTGTAGGCCATTCGACACACATATATTATATAGAATATACATGGATCTATATCCCTTCCTCAAATCATCCCCCCCCCCCCCACACTTATATATACCAACTCAGAGATCGCACTGTGGAAAAGGGCAAATTTCTGTATGTTGGCCAAGTGACTTCCCTTCCTGGGTAAAACATTTGCTGTTGTGAACGTTTAATGAAGGGCCGTTCGATTATGTCGGTTCAATGAATAGCAGTTCAAGGTAAATAAATTTCAATGAAGTGAAATAGACCCAATATACACTCACATGTACACACATGCATATATACATTAATATACACATATTTATGGATATATACATTTTATCCTTAAATATTGAGCACTGTTCCATATACCTGAAAGACCCTGGACAAAGACAATGATTGAGGGCATCATCAGATCCTAGAACATTGATCCAAATCAAATACTGGCATCTCCTAAAGGTTCAGTCCTAGTAACAAGCACTACCATAGGTACTGCAAGGATGCATGTCCTTTAGTTCTATGTTTTGTGCTCCAGAAGTGTCATTCCTTATAGTCTCCATCCTGAGACACTGCAAGTAAAACTGATCAAAAAGTGTTCAGTGTTTTAAGAATAAAAGTGTACGTGTGTGTGTCTGTAGATGTACACACACACCTACACACACGTACACATATACTTTAACAGTGGAATTTAGCTTCCAAGTCAGTATACCCATTTTGGTACCCTTCCCAGCCAAATAATTATATTTATTTATTTATTTTGTTAATACAGGTTATAAACTTTCAGTTAGGCAACCACAATTGATACTGTTTATAGACAGTTTGTAAACTGTAGATCTGTTTTTAAAGGTAGTTTAACTTATTTCAAAAAAAAAAAAAAAAGTTTGCTAGTTTAAATGCTGCTTGCTTACTGATCATGAATGGAATCACTTACGTGACAGCTTGCAAGCAATTGCAAGCAATCAGGCTTTCAGCATCCTTTTACAAGCTGGTGCAGGGGCAGGTGTCTAACTGGTACACACAGTGTCTGTATGTGTATATGGGCACATGTATTTTCATTTTATTTTGTGTGCATGTTTTTATATAATAATGTTAATACACACACACACACACACACACACACACACACACACACACACACAGACACCTACACATACTAATCGGAAATGTATATATTACAAACACACACACACACACACACACACACACACACACACACACACACACACACACACACACACACATCATGGAATGCTAAAGGTTGCCACCACAGGTGAATGGTGGGATGGTAGGAATGTGGCTTTTGTCTCTATCCAAAAGCTACTATATTAAGGACAGTAAGAATGTACACAGTGGAACAGTACAGTTCTGCAAGGTATATGACATCACAATTGGATATCTGGACCATTCAGATTCTTAGCCATTTGGGCCAATTCACTTGTATAAACAGTTATGAGTTCAATACTTATACCTTTGTCCCAGTCTGTGGTACACTGGGGGTTGACTAGTCAACTGATATTAGGGTAAGAGACTGAAATTCAGCCTACAAGGTGAATTGCCTGGCAAAGGCTGTTGAAAGGAAGAGATATGACATGCTTTGTATTGTAAATGTGTGGTGTTGTTGTAAAAGACTAACAGATAAGAGATAGGACATACTTTGTATTGTAAGTGTGCAGTGTTATTGTACAACAATAAAAGAGATATGACACACTTTGTACTGTAAGTGTGCAGTGTTGTTGTACAATACTAAGAGATAGGACATACTTTGTAGTGTAAGTGTGCAGTGTTAATGTACAACAATAAGAGATATGACACACTTTGTATTGTAAGGGTGCGGTATTGTTGTACAATACTAAGAGATAGGACATACTTTGTATTGTAAGTGTGCAATGTTGTACAACAATAAGAGATATGACACACTTTGTATTGTAAGTGTGCAATGTTGTTGTACAATAATATACAATAATGTCAGGATGGGTCAGGGGTGTGGTTTTGCTATGTCTGGTGAATACAGATACAGACAACTTGTTACGAATCTCCCAGAGAAGGAGGGAGGAAATTTGTCAGATTGGTCAAACTGGGACTCTGGCTGGACAGAGGTCTGAAAATGACTGGGAGGTTTCTTTTAACAGTTCAGACTTATTTTGGAGGCTTTCCCTTTAGAAACGAGGGACTGGATCTGACCACATACCTTCATAATTCCGACCATAAAACAATGATCTGGCAGAGTTATTCCCATGACACACCAGGGAGCTTCTGAGAAACCAAAACAATTGGGTTCAGGGGGAGGGGGGATACTGTTGCAAAGCCGAAACTTAAAAGAATTGATGGAAGGGAACCCTCAGGAGAGGAATTTACAGCTTAATTTGAAGCAGAACAGGAAACCTCACCCAGCCCAGACTGTACATCAGGCACATTCATCACCAACTCATCCTGTCACATCCAGAGTTCCACAGAGTTGTATGTTGGTCTTGTTGTTGTTCTCAACATACAAGCTTTCACTGTGTGAGCTCATTAGAAAGACAAACCTTCTACATCAATGTTATGCTAATAAGACTTGCTCTACCCCCTCCCTTCCTCACAGTTTGTCTTCTGCACATCCAAGATGCATCCAAGACTGCATGACTGCCAGTCACCTGGGGCTGAACACCACCAAAACAATCGCCAGACCTGTTCACTCCATTTGGTAAACCTGAAGTCCTTCCATTGTCTTCAATGGCGACAGGCCAGTTCTTTGTGCAGAAGGTTAAAAACTACTTCATAATTATTGATGACAGATGGATACTTAGGGACCAAATGTTACCTGTAGTAAAAAAAAGGTCTTGTTTTCATCTTCACAACATCTCAGGTACTAAGCACCTTCTTCCTCCATAAGACCTTTTAGAGCTGGTTCAAGCAATGGCATCCTTAGACTTTGATTACTGTAACTCTCTTTACCTGAGGCTTCTTAACAGTGAGCTTAACTGCTTGCAGTTTGTTCAGAATTTTGCAGCCCAGTTACTTACACATACTCTGAGTTAGCATTACATTACATTATTCCAGTTTTGTAGAGTTTGCACTGGCTGCCAAATCGATCCTGTGTTACCTTTAAAGTTCTGTTGTGAGTTTATTTAGCCCTGCATAGTTTGGGTAATCCATATCAAAGGGAGCTCCTGGTTGTAAACTGCCTGCTTAGGACCTTCCACTCCTCATCCATGGATTGCTGGACATGTCCAGATTGCATTTGGAGATGTCTGATAGCCATTTAGTTATTACCCTCCATACTCAACAGATGAGAAAGCACCCTACACTGTCCAGAGTCAAGCTGGCCCTCATAAGTAATTGACTTTCCCTAGCATATGATGACGCTTTTTACAGCATCATTTATACAGTTATTTCTTACGTTTTATACCAGCTTGTCAGTGTTTTATCATGTGCTTTATGTACTTGCTTGTTTTTATCTGTACAACAGTATTTGTACATAATTACGTGTTTGGATACAATAATAAAAAATAAGAACTTGAATCAGTAAACATGTAAAGCATTATAACAAAAAATGAAACTGCAAGCACTTTTTGGGGATTGTAAAGTAAAGTAACATCTTGGATGGGTAGTAGTAAACTCCAACTAGTACTCCTCATATCCCTTTCAACATTAACCTAAATATATCTGAATTACCCCCAACAGACTGAATGAATATCATTAACATGATTACACATGCAGTCCTTAAACTTCCAACACCCACTGCATCTTTTTTTTTTCTTTGCACTACAGTACAGGCCAGGAGCCCACCCTGCTGACTCCACCACTGCCTGTGTGACTCTCAGCAGGTCACTTAACTAGATACCGCTCTTGGGCTGAGTCTGAAAAAGGTCCTTGGAGAGCAGTGTTCTACCCCACAAAATAAATACAAATAAAGAAAATAAAATATCTTAGCTCAATGTCCAAGCAAAAGAAAAAAAAAATTAGACTGTCAGCACTTTTTGCGAATTGTAAAACCGTGTAACTTCTTGGATGACTACAGCAATTTCCAACCAGTTCTATCCATATCCCTTTCAAAGCTAATCTTTCTTTAAATGCACCCTATCGGTGTAAAAGCACAATACAAATGAGTATAAATATTTGATACATTAAATATAAAAATATAACCAGTAATGCACTCTGCAGTCAGACTTTTAACACATTCTGCTTCAACAAAAACAAAGATTTTACTGCATTCAGAGTGCATTCTGAAATATGAACCAATTAGAGATCAGCTTAAGCATCATCAGAATTTTATTTACATCCCTGTTGGGCTTAAGCTAACCTATCACACAACTACTGCCATTACTGATTTTTTTAAATTTTAAAACATTGCTAGTTTTATATGTTCTTATATATATTTTTTACTGTACATAACTGTCTACAATGCTACAAAACAGTACAAGTACAACTGTCTCTGGCCAATTACTTACTGTTTTTTTACTGCCCTCTGCACCCTCTCATCTCCAAACTAAAGCTATCGCCTCTAAAGCTCTCAACCAATCAGGGACACTTTTAAAATATCAGAACTACTAACTTGAGACAATGACAGAATAAGAGAATGTGAATTAATATGCAGATTTTGAAGTAAAAAATCTATAACACTAATTATTATCATTACTTATTAATTCAATGTACTACCTTTTCTCCAAAGGTCACCAGTTTTAAGAGGGATTAAGAGGACAGAGCTAAAATCTGAGTCAAACCAGCGACAGTTGAGAGGTATGGCTACCACCTTTCTTTGGTTCAGGCCCCCAGCAGTTCTAGAAAAAAAAGCAGGCTGTTGGTCAGACAAACTAAGTGAATCCAGGAATGAAGCAAAGTCTTTATTAATGCACCCACAGTGAACTAAGTAATCAAAACGGTTTCCAATTTGCACCCCCCCCCAAAACAAAACAAAAAAAAAAACAAAGAAATCCTTCAGCTCACTGCGGATGCTAATGATATAGCACTAAGATTCACTTTATTGCACCAAAGCACCACCCCCTCTTGTTGTGCAACGGATAAAGGTCTTTGGAGTGGTAGCCAAGCAAGATGACGTAATTTGGAACAAAAGGGCATACTGGAGTGTCTACGATATCTGTATGCATGCCTGTTGCCATTTCTAGTCTTTTCCTTAAAGGGAAATGCATATGAAAAAAATGTATATCTACACAACATATATATATATATATATATATATATATATATATATATATATATATATATATATATATATATATATATATATATACACACATACATAGGTATACAAAATATATTTCATTAGTGTGAACTGCACCCTTGAACAGCTCACCTCACCCTTTCTACACTAGTCTTGTCACATTTCTTCTGAGCACACCCTCCCAGTTAGTTTTTTGTAGTGAATGTTTTGCTTTCTTATAGCCTGCAATTCATCTTTTACGCATTAGTTTAGATTTCAGTTTGGCAGAATAATGTAGCAGCAATTTAAGCTTTAGAAACACATGATCACTGCACATCAATGGTGGTAAAACGTGACATGAAGTACAAGTCATTTTCTTAGGAGCACAAACAATGTATAGTTATATTCTGTTCCCTTGTATTTTTTTTTTTTTTACAATCAGAAACAATTGTTATTCTTGAACATGCACTGTACATAATTCCCTTACTAATGTATTGTTGAATCAATATTATTCTAGTCTGTTTCTGGTAAATTTAAGTTCACATCAAGTATATTTTTCCCACCTGTATTTCAAGAAATGTATGAAATCTTCTAGGCCATCAGCACTTGACTATGGTGGTCTATCCACTAGACTATTGTTATATGTTCCAGGGTTGTCTTTACTGTCACAGTTACACAATCTATAGAAAAAGAAGTTACGTACTCACCATAACGTTCCATCCGAGTAGGTAACTTCATTTGTCAGCAACCTGTGGGTATCTGATCCGATTCGGATCCGAGCCGGCAGCTTTCCTAGCCAAAGATCCGAGCTCCAAGCTCCTCCCCCTACCCATAATGCCCTGCCACCTCCATCTAACCCTAAGATTGAGTTTGCCATAGTATCATAGAACATTACTATAACACAAGGAAAAACTACTTGAACATTCCACCTGATGTCATCTGGAAAGTGATGTATCATGATCTTTCAAGAACGAACTAAAGGTTCGGGGATGGAGGGAGGGTTGGTTGCTGACAAATGAAGTTACCTACTCAGATGGAACGTTATGGTAAGTACATAACTTCTTAATCTGAAGTAGTTAACTTCATTTGATCAGCAACCTGTGGGACAGAGTCCCCAGCTACCAACAACTTGGGATGTCCTCATGGAAGGATATTGCGGAGCACTGCAGAGCCAAAGGATGCACGTCCTCTGGATATTAGATCCAATTTATAATGTGCAATAAAAGTATGAGAGGAAGCCCAAGTAGCTGCTGAACAAATGTCATCTAAAGAAACCCTCGACCAGAAGGCAGCAGAAGTAGCCACAGAACGGGTAGAATGAGCTCGAACCCCCAGGGGCTCTGGTCGACCAGAGCTTCTGTATGCGAGAAGGATGCATTGGGAAATCCATCTAGCTAAGATTACTTTAGTCACTGGCTTACCCAGACAGGACTTGGCAAATGAAACAAAGAGTTGATCTGATTTTCGAAATTCAGCTGTTCTGTTTAAGTAAAATCGCAACTGTCTATGTACATCCAATGAAGTCTATACTCTCCTTTGTTCTGATAATTAGGAAAGAAGACCGGTAGATTGATGGACTGGTTGATGTTGGCTTCTGAAGCCACTTTAGGCAGAAAGAAGGGATTAGTCCTGAGGGAAACCCTGTCTTTATGAAAGCTGATGATGTATGGAGGCTTGCAAAGAGCGTGAAGCACCGATAACGTCCTAGCTGAGGTAATGGCAATCAGGAAGGCAGTTTTCCAAGATACATACTTCAAGTCGACTGAAGCTGCAGGCTCAAAGGGCGGACCAGTCAGAGCCTGAAGAACTAGGGTTAAATCCCATGGAGGAACTGCATTTTTAAAAGGGGGTCTTAACAGGAAAGTTCCTTTCAGGAATGTCTTGCAAATCTTAGAGGAAGCTAGGGGGCCAAAACTGTTTCCAACATGGAACTGGGAAATAGCTGCCAACTGAACTTTAACAGTAGAACAACTAGCCCCTTGATGAAAAATATGGGATAGAAAGTCGAGGACTGCTGGGATAGGAGCCATAAAAGCATCCAAATTTCTATGTTCCGCCCAGATAGAGAAACGTTTCCATTTACTCTTGTAGATTTTCCTGGTAGAAGGCTTATGAGCAGCCACCAGAATGGCCTTACCTGAGGATGAGATACCGGGAGTCCTGGCCATTAATGGAACTGGATCAACCAAGCCAAGAGCCTGAGGTTGTCCAGGTCGGGGGTCTTCAATCCCAAGAAATGAGTAATTAGATCTGGAATGGGATCCAAGATCCAGGGAGGATGTACTAGATGAGACCGTAGGCATGGGAACCAGGTTTGGCGAGGCCAGAATGCGGCTATGAGGATAACTCTGCTCCCCAACCGACGAGCTTTCTGCAAGAATTTTGGGGGGATAAGCATAAAGAAGACCGGATGGCCAAGCATGAACCAGAGTGTCTCTGGGGACTTTCCCTGGTGGGGGAATTAGAGCGAAGAACTCGCTGCACTTTGTGTTCGAAGGCGATGCGAACAGATCGCAGCAAGGTTGACCCCATCTGAGGAAGATCTGTTCCGCTACTACTGGGTTCAGAGACCACTAGTAAGGTGAGAGGATAGCTCGACTCAACCTGTCCGCTAGAATGTTTGACCGACCTGGTATGTGCATTGCTATGAGAAAGCGGTTGGTGGATATCGACCATTCCATCACTCTCATGGCCTCTCGGCAAAGTGGGTAAGATCTGGTCCCCCCTGTTTGTTGATGTACCAGACTACTGACATGTTGTCTGATTGAATTGCAATAGTCCCTGGAGGAAAATGGAATGGAGAGCCTGCAACGCTAGAAGCACCGCCCTCATCTCCAGGACACTGATATGCAAAGAGGTCTCTGTGTGAGTCCACGTACCTTGGATGGATCTGCCCATGCAATGCCCCCCCCACCCGAGGAGAGATGCGTCCGTGGTCACTGTGACTTGAGGTGGGGACATGGAGAAGGGGCGCTCTTCCCGGAGCTCCCTGGAATAGAGCCACCAAAGTAGAGACTCCCTGCAAACCCTGCTAAGGGGAATAGGTGTAGAAAGGGGGTGACGTAGGATGGACCACTGGACCTGTAAGGTCCATTGAAGGATTCTCATCTTCAGACGTGCAATAGGTGACAGACTGATGGCAGCTGCCATGGACCCCAGGGCCCTGAGGACTAATTCCGCTGGAGGGGCTGATGATTGTAAAAGAGCCAAAATGTGAAGGTTTAGATTGCGGAGTCTGTCTGCCGTCAGAAAGACTTTGGATTGTATAGTGTCTATCCTGGCCCCCATGAAATCCAAGATCTGAGTAGGCTGAAGGGAGGATTTCTTGTAGTTGATCGTGATCCCTGGATGGCGGGCTAGATGTAAGAAGTAGTCTCTGTCCGAACATAATAGATGCTTGGTGCAGGCGGTTAGGAGCCAGTCATCCAGGTAAGGAAAGACCTGTATTCCCTGAAGCCTCAGGTGGGCCCCTACAACTGCCATGACCTCGGTGAATACCTTGAGGGGCTGTGGTGAGACCGAAGGGTAGGACCCTAAACTGATAATGGCTGGCTCCCAGCCGAAGGCGGAGAAACCTCCTGGATCGCCTGTCCATTAGAATGTGGTAGTACGCATTCTTGAGGTCTATCGAGCACATCCAGTCGTTCTCCTGTGAAAGTGGGAGAATGGATTGAATGGTGACCATTCGGAACTTTTCTTTGGTGACTGACAGGTTCAGTGTGGACAGGTTGAGAATCGGCCACAAGTCCCCCGTCTTTTTTGGCACCAAAAAGAACCAGGAGTAAAAGCCTGATCCGGAATGCCCGAGGGGGACATGCTGGATGGCTCTTTTTCTTAGCAGCTCTCTTATTTCGAAGGCTGCTACCTCCCTCTGATTGGGTGGGACATCGGGGAGGCTCCCCGACCGGGGAGGAGACATTAGGAATGGAATTGAATAGCCTCTAGACATGATTCGGAGCGCCCAGCGATCTGTCGTAATGGACTCCCAATGTGCTAGGTGCTCAGAGAAGCGCTCCCCGACTGCCTCCAGAGAGGAGCAGTTGGGCAACCCCTCAAGGTTGCTGCGTGGGTTGATCGGAAAAGAGCTCCCTCGACCCAAAATTCTTCGGCCCCCTTCTGCCTCTGGGCCGGTGTCCACCCTGTCCTCCTCTGCCGATGAATGATCCGGACTGAAACGGGATTGTTGAGCTTTCCGGAACCACATCTTCTTTTGTCCTCTTTGGTTCCTGGAGTAGGACCTCTGAGGAGCCGAGAAGCGGATCCTAACGGCAGACAACGTCTTCCCGTCTTTCTCGCTCTGGAGAAGCATATCGTGGACGGTTTTGCCGAAAAGCGTAGAACCGTCAAAAGGGGCATTCGCGAAGGACGTCTTGAAGGGTTCCGCAAAGTTGCAGAGACGGAGCCACGCCTGTCGACGTAAGGCAACGCCTGTTCCGCTGGCTCTAGCCACTCCCTGCGTGGCATGGGGGAGAAGCCGCATAGATATGTTAGTAATCGACTTAAGAGTGGCCACTCCAGCCGAGAAGGTCCGTTTGTCCTCGGCCGACATGGACTCTGGGGGTGATCTAGCGTACTCTTTGATTAGGTCCCGCTGGAGCCGAATTACATGTGCCATATAGTTCAGTGACCTTACAGAGAAAGTCGCTGAAGCGAACATCCGCTTTCCGAGGTGGTGCATCATCTGAGACTCCTTGTCTGGAGGATGTACCGAGGAACTCTCCTGTGCTAATTCCTTTTTAGTGGCAGCCGCCACCACCATGACATCTACTGGGGCACCCTTGCTCCAAACTGTCCTGTCCGTGAGAGGGCTGAGAATCCTGTCTGGTCTCTTGGGTATTGGCTCGACAGTGTCCGGCTCCTTCCATGCCCTGGTAGTTATAAGGTCCACCAGGGGATTGGCGGGAGGGGACACCCCAAGAGGTAGACGGGCCTGCGTCAAACGCCTCCAGAAATACAGACTCATCCGAGGAAGATTTTGGGGCAGATCACCCCCTCTAATGTGCAACATTTCCATAATGTCTCCAAAGGAGACGTCTTCGGGCGGTGACCTTGGGGAACCTTCCCCTAAGTCCGTGTCTTCTGTGAGGGACTCGGGTAAGTCCAAGTGCCTCCTCTTGCACTTTCATTTGTGAGGGACCTCCTCGGGGGGGGGGGGGCTGTCCGAAGAGGGCTCACCAACAATGTCCTGTTCCTCTACAGGTAACATCTGGGATGTAGGCGCAGGCTGTCCCTGGGGTCGGATGATGGAAGACAGGCCTGTCTGAGAGGGAATGGCGGGTGGATCCATAGCAAGAGCCTGGGGCCTTGAATCCCTCGAAAGGACCCTCTCCATGATGTCGAATGCCGAGGGTGAACTGCTCTCCCTAGGATCTGAAAGCAGTCCCCTCGGATCTGGCATGCGAATTGGAGCTGGAGATGACCTGATCGGATCCGAAAGAGTAGTGTGCTCTGACCTCAACGGAGCTGAAGGCCCACTGACCCCTCTGTATCCGACGCTCAACTCACGGCCCCGAGAGCTCGGATCCAAAAATGGATCCGACAGACTCGAGGGTACAGTCGGCGCCGAAGTAGGAAACACTGCCGGCGCTGACACCACCCCAGCTCTGAAGCTAGTCGGATCCGACAGCTCTGAACCCCGATAGTGGGTCAGAGAAGGAGCAATGGGGGCGAAAAAGGGGTCGAGCTCCCCCCCGGAGGGGGGGAGGAGGCAAGAGCACTCCCATCTGCAGCTGGGCCTGAAGAAATCAATGCATCATCCGGTCCATGTCTGCGTCGGATAGACTCCTGGTTGACCTGGATAAAGCCGCAGAGGCCGACCGGGAAGGCCGCCTAGACGACCTCGAAGGTGACCGGGTCTCCTCCTCCGGCTCTGGGGAGAAACGTGGAGAATGAAACCGGGAGGGGGGAAGACCCGGAGACCTTAAGAGGAGAGGCAAGCTGCTTAGACGGCGGGGCCGATGGAGCTGACTCGGACCACCTCTTGTGGCTACGGTGCCTATCTTTCTCCCACTCCTTGTCCTTCCTATATTTCTTTCTGCAGTCCCTTTCCTCCTGGACCAAAAAGAGGGAGGTTGAGTCCCGGCCAGGGGATCGGAGGTGGTAGGTGGAGCAGCCACAGCCGCGGCTGGCACCACAGATGAGGAGGAGGAGGACGAAGTGTAATCAGGGGGCAAAAGTCCTGCAAGGATTAGCTTCGTCCTCCTATCCCTCAAAGCCCTGGGGTTGAAGGCTGCACAAATAGTGCAGCCCGAAGAAAGGTGGTCAACACCCAGGCAAATAACGCACTGAGTGTGGCCATCCGCTGGGGACGGCTTATGGCCACACTCGAAGCATTTAGAAAACATAGCTTTTGGGCCTTCAGACATTTTTATAGAAAAGGAAAAGAACAGGCCCACACGCACACACCTTCACACACAGACAGGGGGGAGGGGAATAAACTTTAACTAAACTAAGAAGCTTTAAACTACCCAAAAATACTAAGGGAGAGAAGGGAACCACACACACAAAAAGTTTTAGAAATTTTTTGGCAGAAAAAAAGTGTAAAAAAAAGCCTTAAACTCACAACACCCACGCTAGGAGCTCATTCTAAGATGCTTAAAAAAGCCGCGGCAAACAAGATCTGAGGGTTAGAGGGAGGTGGCAGGGCATTATGGGTAGGGGAGGAGCTTGGAGCTCGGATCTTTGGCTAGGAAAGCTGCCAGATCGGATCCAAATCGGATCCGATACCCACAGGTTTCTGATCAAATGAAGTTAACTACTTCAGATCTGATGTTATCACCGAACTTGTAATAATCACAGGTTTCATAACTATCTTTAATCCCTATCATAACATGTCCACCTGATTTTTTTGCTAGAATGTCTGTTACAGTTAAAAACATTTATACCCTGACAGAACTTGTTTCCAGTCATTATTTTTAACAGTTTTTCACAAACAGTAATACCATCCATCTCGTGATGGTTGGGACTGCACTGCCATCCTCCTCTTACCTGCACATTTTATACACTAAATGAGCGTTGAAACAGAAAAAGGAATATCCTGTTGTATTTGGGCCTGTGTACAGCATTGCCTCTTCTGAGCCCAGCTCTGTGCTGATGGCACACTTTCTCTGAATGACCGACAGTGCCATGCTTGGATGTGCACTGACCATCTGTAGTGTGCAATGGAAGGATTTGCTGTTCGGATGCATGATTAAAGTAGCCGGTGCATATATCCTCAAGTTAAATCAGATATGAATGGTGCTAACGTTACCTCCCAAATGGAAATCATCTTCATACTCCATGTTAGTATATCTATTATTCTTGCTACATGATAAAAAACATATTGCTCATCCTGTAAGCAAGACACCTCACTAAAACTAACCACTCATACTATTCTTATCCTGGAAAATAACATCTCGGCTTTCAGAGTGATTTCCTCACTTCAGTGTATCAAAAAGCCATCAGTAAGTTAAGCAAATCATTCTACAATATCACACGTCATTTTGACTTGGTCAGATTCAGTGAAAAAATGGAAAAAGAATGTAGCTGAATCAAAATGGTCCCACAAGACAGCAGACAATAATGATCCCTACCCTCAGAAGTAACTGTTAATTTACAGGTTCAAGTCTGGACTGTGTATTACAGACTGTCTATACTATAAACTACATATTTGATGGAACAGCTATTAAATTAGCAGTGTGTGCATGTGTGTATACTATCTGCATGTGGTTGACTTTCCAGCTGGCCAAGGGATAAATTTAGTGAAAACAGTGACCATAACACTACTAGATTCACAATTACCTGGAGGGAAAGTTTAGGAGGCTGGAGTTTTATCTGTCAGTGAGCTGCTTTGAATGCTGTGTGATGATAACAGTGGACTGTTTTAAAAAATATGGAAAGTTTCGAAGTATTTTATATATTTTAATTATTGCAATCGCGTAGGTGCAGCTCCCTTTTAGTCACATTCTTAGCTAATACATTTTTCACTATAGTAATCCTATAACAACAGCATTATGTCTTTGTAGCAAATTCATTTCTACGCTACTAGTTGTCACGGCGATGGGAATGTTTGCTGTGATAACATGTTAGTGACTTGAACAGCTGAAGTAACTGTCAAAAGTAGCTTTCTTGCCAGTGAACTCTGGTATTACAGTATGTTAATTTTAAAGTTATAAATTAATGGGTAAAAGTTGGAGTGTGTTTCATGTTGCACAGCGACTTGTGTTTTCCTTCTGCACTTTGGTCATTCGGATTACAATACACTGCTGACTTAAAGAACAACCTGTACACTGGAGTTGTAGTTGGTGTTTTTCATGAAGTTCTGAGATCTTGAGGTTTGGAGAAAGAGTAGGATCAGTCGATTTAGCAGGCATTGAAGAAAACAAACAGAAGATAAACAGAAAAAATAAAGTAGACAGTAAACAAAGAATAGTATGACTAAAAAGGTACACATCGATGAACTAAGACCCTGGAAAAAGTTAAGCAAACCTGGATGACGCACTCCTTTGGTGACTGCAGGAGTTGCAGGACACCTGGTAACAAGGGACGTTACAGTTCTGGTACTCCAGTTATAGGCTGCAAATTAGTTACTGGCCATAATTTCTGTAGCAAGTGTGCAATGCATGTTCAAGAAATTAAATATTAATTGAAGTGACAAATCTTTCATCATCCTGTTGTTGGTGGACCATTTTAAACATGCTGGCTGCTTCATCTTTTTTTTTTGGTTTGTAATCTACCTACAGCCCCCCACTTCCTTCCCATGAGTTGCACATAACTGTAGCACGACTGCAACAGCATTACAGACAAAGGTAAATATTAAGGAACTATTCTCCAACTGCTCTCCAATCTTTAATCTGTGTGCTGTGGTGCAGCCAACCACAAAAACTGACTGAAAAATAAAGAAGAAAGATGTTTATAGGTGGAAGAGCTCATGAGGAGGGAGATTTAGTACTTTCATGTGGAAGTGTGAAGACAAACAGGATAATGAAACACAGTGTTTAGGCATACCAGTTTTGACCTTCTTTTGATTATTTTGCAAATAACTTTGATATCACTGCTTTGCAAAGAATATTGGAAGAGCATGCTCAGTTTTAGCAATCAAAGTAGAGCGTTAGTCAGACTAAACTTAATAGTTACAGCCATACGAAAGGCTCTCAGTATACACTGGATTCAATTTCATCTTTATGCAGTTGTTATGACAGCCAAAGTGCCATGAGTATTTATTTGTCCATGCTAAGTGATTAGACCAAAAGAAAATGCTATAATTTACCGACATTATCACTGCCTTAAATCTTGCAGAGTTTGCACACACTATACCAACATCTGTGTTAAAATTTAATTTGCTCCTTTGTACATGTTATATCAGCAGGTGTTGGTTTTCACAACAGCTGCGAGTTAAGCAGTTTGTCTGGAGCAAATCTGGTGAATAAGATTTATTAGTGATTTCTTTTAGAGGTTTTAATTTACAGGGGGTGAGCACCATGCACATTAGTTTGATTATATTTGTATAGCAAGTTGTCTTTATTCTTTAGTCATTCTTTGATAGCTGTGGTGGTTTGGCTAGAAGTAAGTTTACAATTTAACATTAATGTGGCTCAGCAGTTAGCTATGGTACTGCTGATCAAACTGTTTTTAATTTATTTAACTTTAAAGCTGTACTGACAATTAAATGTGATTAACATGTTTGTGTCAAGAGTTGTCTGCTCTTACAGAGCCAACAAAAAAAGAAGTTATGTCTTACCATAATGTTCCATCTGTGTTGTTCATCTTCTTTCATTCATCACTGATGGGTTCGGTTCCGTGCCCTCAGAACCGAGTTGGCCTATTATCAAGCTTGTGCCAGCCAAAAAAACTCTCGAGCTAAGCTTCTACCCAGAATACCCTTCTCCATTACCTCAGATCGAGTTTTCTGGAGATTGAGAAGTAAAGCACAGGCCACTTCTGCAAAAATGCCCTAGTGCACCATTTGGACCCAAGGCATCCACCAGGAGCCTTTGCCGGAGGGAAAAGGGTGGGATATGATGACTGAAAGAAGATTAACAACACAGATGGAACGTTATGGTAAGACATAACTTCTTTATCTGATGTTGTTAATCTTCTTTCCATTCATCACTGATGGGACAGAATCCCAAGCTACCTTGAGGTCCATGGGTGGCCCTTATGGAAGAACATTCCTGAGTACCATTGAGCCGAAGGCAGCTCTCCCTCTGGAGACCAAGTCCAATTTGTAATGCTTGATAAAGGTATGAGGTTTAGCCCAAGTGGCACAAATGTCATCCATGGAAGCCCTGGAATAGAAATCTACAGATGTTGCCATAGATCTAGTGGAGTGAGCTTTAATGTTTGGCATAGGTTCTTTTGTGAGGGAATAGATAAAACGTATGCAGTCCCTTAGCCATTTTGATAATGTAACCTTGGAAACAGAATTTCATATTCTAGGTCCAGAAAAGGAGATGAAAAGTTGTTCAGACTTACGGACAGGTTTGGTCCTGTCCAGGTAGAATCTCAGTTGCCTATGTACATCCAAGGAATGTAGGCAGTACTCTCCTTTACTGAAAAAATTTGGAAAGAACACTGGTAGATCAATGGTTTGGTTGATGGAGAAATCAGAAACAACTTTGGGGAGGAAGGATGGGTTCGTCCGGAGTGACACTCTGCCTTTATGGAAGAACAGAGAGGGCCTCTTGATACACAATGTCTGCAGCTCTGAGACCCGTCTGCCTGACATGATGGCTACTAAGAATAAAGATTTCCAGGACAAGAATTTTAGTTCACATTTTGCTGCAGGTTTAAAGGGGGTTTGAGTCAAAGACTGAATGACCAAAGTGAGGTTCCATGGTTCCACAGGCTGTCTGACAGGAGGCCTGATCTGAGAGGTTTCCTTGAGAAAGGCTTTGCATAGACGTAAGGAGAGGAGAGGTGTGCCATCTAGACCATT
The DNA here is from genome assembly GCF_019279795.1 of Protopterus annectens. NCBI lineage: Eukaryota > Metazoa > Chordata > Ceratodontiformes > Protopteridae > Protopterus > Protopterus annectens. The sequence goes on along the minus strand of NC_056728.1, from coordinate 1,370,008,361 downwards.
GTGGAAATTAGAAATGGCTGCCAGGTGTACCCATACCATAGAGGCAGGGGCTCCATTATCAAAAAACTTAGCCAAGTATTGCAGCACTGCAGTCAATTTAGCCGAATATGGGTCTACCAGATGGAGAACCTTTTTCATTTATCCTGATACAGTCTTCTGGTGGATGGTTTATGAGAGGCCAAAATGATGTCCCGAATGGGTGAGGTGAGGTTAGCTTGCCTGGCAACTAACGGAAGTGGAGTAACCAAGCCGTTATCTTGAGACTGGACAGATTCGGGTGGCTCAACCCCTGGGGGTGAGAAATCATATCTGGAAGAGGGTTCAGAATCCAAGGCGGATATACTAGGTGAGGCCAAAGAAAGGGGAACCAAACCTGTCGAGGCCAGAACGGGGCTATGAGGATCACCTTGCATCTCAACTGAAGGGCTTTCTTTAAAAGCTGGGGGATAAGTGGGATGGGAGGATAAGCATAAAGATGTCCAGTGGGCCAATCGTGGATCAGAGCGTCCTTTGGGGACTCCCCCTCCGGGGGAAACAAGGAAAAATAGCTGCTGCACTTGTTGTTCGAAGAGGAGGCAAAAAGATTGCAGCAAGGCTGGCCCCAGTAGCTGAAGAATTCTGTCACCACCTCGGGATTGAGGGACCACTTGTGAAGCAGGAGGATACATCTGCTCAGTTTATCCGCAATTACGTTGGAGCTCCCCGGGATATGCATTGCTATCAGAAAGCAGTTGGAAGCTATCACTCATTGCCAGATTCTCATGGCCTCTCGACACAGGGGGTAGGACTTGGTTCCTCCTTGCTTATTGAAATACCAGACCACTGACATATTGTCTGACTGAATTGTAATCGTCCCAGAAGGGAGAACCGAGTGAAGTGCCTGCAATGCTAACAGCACTGCTCTCAGTTCTAGAATGTTGATATGCAGGTTGGCCTCTAGGGTGGACCATGCGCCTTGGACTGTCTTTCCCCTGGAAATGGCCCCCCAACCAATCAAGGAAGCGCCCGTGGTCACAGTGGCCTTCGGCTGAGGAGACTGGAATGGGCGACTCCAAAGTTCTGCATCTGACCTCATCCACCAAAGAAGGTCCCGCTTGCAAGAGTTGGTTATATAAATCTGGAAACTGAGAGGGTGATAGTTTGGGAACCACTGTGAAAGAAATAGCCACTGCAGAATTTGCATGTGCAGCTTCGCAAGGGGCACTATCGGGATTTAAGCTGCCATGGAACCTAGGGTCTGAAGAACCTCCCTTGCTGAAACTTTTGTTTGACAAGTATCACCTGAAGTTGGAGCCTCAGTCACTGGAATCTGTGGGTTGGGAGCAACACTAGACAGGATCGGGTGCTGAACACTGCTCCAATGAATTCTATTTGCTGTGTAGGAACAAGGTTTGATTTCTCCCACTGTACTGTTATTCCCAGAGCTTTTGCCAAGAGAGAGTGTAAAGGAGGGCTGATACCAGCAGATGCTTAGTGGGGGCAGTGAGGAGCCAGTCGTCCAAATATGGAAACACTCAGAATTCCTTGTAGTCTCAAATGAGCTGGGAACACTGCCATACACTTCATAAACACTCTAGGGACTGTAGAAAGACTGAATGGCAGAGCATGAAACTGATAGTGACTGGCTCCCAGCCGGAAGAGAAGCAGACTCCAGAGCGTTTGTCCATCTTGATGTGGTAATATGCATCCCTGAGATCTATCGAGCACATCCAATCGCCTTCCCTTAAAAAAGGGAGAATGGACTGAACTGTGACCATCCGGAATCTGGTTTGGGAGACAGACCTGTTCAAGCTGCTGATACCCAGAATGGGCCTCCAGTCCTGTCTTTTTTGGCACCAAAAAGAATCTCGAGTAGAATCCAAATCCGCATTGGTCTGGTGGGACTGGTTAGATGACTCTTTCTTGAAACAGCTTTTTTATTTCTGAAGCTGTGTCTTCCCTTTGACTGGGTGGAACGTCGGGAAGTGCTTTTGGAAGTGTTGGTTGACAAGAAAGGGGAATGGCATAACCTCTGGTGATTATACTCTGCGCCCAACGATCAGTGGTAATAGAGTACTAGGCAGCTTGGTGCAGAGAAAAACAACCCCCAACTACTTCCAGAGGTAAGCAATCAAGCTGCTCTTCAGAAGCTCTGGTAAAGCTATCCAGAGAAGGAATCCCTGGAGCTCTGGTTATGAGGACCCCCTCTGCCCCTGAATGGATACTTTCAGGAATTGTTACCCCCTCTGCCCTAGGGGTATCATCACCACATGTGGCACGGAAAGAACCCTGAGATTTTTTATGCCACATTGTCCCACTCCTCTGATTCCTGGAAAAGGAATGTTGAGGGTTGGAAAACCATAGGCCTATGGCAGACAGGGTCTTGCCATCTTGCTCGTACCTGGCTCGCGTGTCCTTCACCTTGGAGCCAAAAAGGGATGATGCTTCGATGGCAGTATTCAGAAAGGAAGACTTGAAGGGATCCACGGGGTCACAAATGCGTATCTAGGCATGACGTCTCATGACAATGCCTGAACCCGCCACTCTAGCCACCCCTTCTGTTGCATGTGATAGCAACCTCATGGAAGAGTTGGAAATCGATTCCAGGGTTGTGAGATGCTAGGTATCTTTGTCCCTTGCCTTGTCAGACACCTGACCTGTGAGTGTTCCAGAGAGTTCAGAGATCAAGTCCCTCTGGAGCCTCGTAAAATGTGGCAAGTAGTTCAGAGACCGTATGGCAAAGGTCGCTGATGCATAAACTAGTTTTCCAAGTCTATCCACTGCCCAGGACTCTATGTTGGGTGGATGGACAGCAGGACTCTCCTCTGCCAAGTCCTTTTTTGTGGCCTCTGCCACCACCATAATGTCGACTGGTAACCCTCTGGACCAATGCGGGTTTTCCTCGGGCGGGGAAAGAATTTTGTCAGGTCTCCGACAGATTGCCTCTATGGAATCAGGGTTCTTCCAAGCGCGCTGCACAATGAGCTGGACAACTTCATCAGCAGGCAGGGTCACCCAAGAGGTAGATGGCCGGGCACAAAAAGCCTGCAGGAACACGAACTCCTCAGATGAAGGGTTAGAGGGCTTCCAGTCACCTCTCTGTTTCAGCATTTCAAGGATGTCTCCAAAGGAGACATCATTAGGAGGTGACCATGGGGACCCTTTACCATCATCATAATCCGTGTCTTCCATTACAGACTCCTCGGGCGAGTCTACATGCCTCCTCTTGCATGATCTCTTCTGAGGGGGTACCTCAGTGGGGGCCTCTGAGGAGGACTGGAAGAGCGGGTATCCCGAATAGGGGTGTCCTGTGGCTTCGCCGCCCGGTGCCTCGGGGAGGTGGTCTGTGACAGCTGTAGCTCAGGGGGTGAGAACTGGGGTTCAGATGCCGATGGAGTGCTTCCAGAAGCAAGAGCCCTCTCCATCGTGCAGAAAGCAGGTCTCCCTTAGAGGGATGGGAGCCCAGAACCGAGAAAGTGAACCTCAAGACCGGGGTCACACCCTGCTCTGATGAACCCGCCACCACGGATGGAGCATCAAGCAAGATCAGTGCAGACAAAACAACCGACACTGAGGACAGAAGCAAAGGCACACCTGGAACCATGCCCCGAGCCGAAGAGTCTGCCCCCAAATCCCAAGAATGAGGAAAAACTAGTTCCACAGGAACCGGGGATCAAAGGGGAATGCCAGAGTCTGAGTGAGGTCCACTACACGCACCAAAGAGATGGGCTCCAAGAAGGATGTTGGAGTGGAACCATGCCCCGAGCCGAAGAGTCTGCCCCCAAATCCCAAGATTGAGGAAGGACTAGTTTCACAGGAACCGGGGATCAAAGGGGAAACCCAGCGTCTGAGTGAGGTCCACTATACGCACCAAAGAGATGGGCTCCAAGAAGGATGTCGGAGCAGGAAGCTTCAGAACCAGAATGGTCGAAGGAGGAGAGTAAGATGGAGTCCGTGGAGAAACTAACCCAAGTCCTGTAGGCGGATGGGTCTTAGAAGGTGGGAGTATACCCCTGGCTGCCAACAGATGGTCCACAAGACACACCACATCGAGTTCTGACAGGCTCCTGATAGATCTAGTGGATACTCCGGACGGGGAGTCAGGTCGGTCAATGAACAGGTTATACATCTGATCCAGGTCTACAGATGGAGAGTATTGGGTCCATGGTGCAAGATCTGCCGGCACCAATGTCTCAGGTTTCGAGACCGGGATCAAAGGGGTCAAGTCCAGTTTTGTGGAAACAATGATCAGTGCCAAAGGGGCACTTGGAGCCGGAGCAGAGGGTTCCAATCTCATGCCTGAGGTAGGCACCAAAGGCGTACACTGAGCTGGAGTGGTCACCGGTGCCAAAGTCGTAGCAGGAGATGGTGAGGTCTATCATCGGTACCGGAGGCAGAATCTGAGCCGAAGCTGGTGCCGATATCGTAAGTTTCGGAGTGCTCGGGGCCAACAAGGACGGTGCTGACGAAGCCGATTTATGCTTCGAGGACAACTTAGGAACTCTTGGTTTCACAGGCTTACCTTGATCACCTGAGGGTGAAGAGGGAACCAAGTGGGACCTCTTTTTGTCTTTAGTAAGAGGGGATGAGACCTCCATCGTAGTAATGGCCTCTGAAAAGGGAGACTTAAGTAAGTCTTTCAGTATCAATTTATTCTTGTGCTCATTCAGACTGCGTTGACTGAAGCTTTGAAAAATGCCACAGGGAGGTTGCACCGAAAGATGGGGCACCCCCAAACAATATACACAATCATCCCGAGAATCACTATTAATTAACTTGCCATTACACGAAGTACAATGTTTAAAACCCGAAGTACCCTTCTTATCTGACATCTTGAAAGAGAGATACAGCAGACTAGCACTTCAAAAACAAAACTGAAACAAGTCTGTTCTAGCAAATTAGACAGAGTTCAAAACTACACAGGATTATAGCTATACATATAACAGAACTTACTACTGAAAGCACTAACAGGCTAGAAGGAAAGGAGGAATAGCAACTATGGTATTCAGGAATACCACAAGGGTAAGGAGAGAGGGCCGTACCAACAATGGTACTTGAAAGTTTACCAACGGGTAGAAAAGGGAAGAAAATGGAACAAGATCTAACTCTAATTTAACACAAGAAAGACTAACGCTCAATAAAGGAAAAAATCTCAATGAGTTTTTTTTACACAAAAAAAATCAAAAATATTTTCACTTAGCTGAGAGGTTGGCTGAAACACAGCTTTAAGGCTATGTGGCAAATGAGATATGAGGTAACAGGGAGAAGGGTATTCTGGGTAGAAGCTTAGCTTGAGAGTTTTTTTGGCTGGTGCGAACTTGGTAATAGGCCAACTCGGTTCCGAGGGCTCGGAACAGAACCCATCAGTGATGGATGGAAAGATTAAAAACATCAGATGTATAGTTTAAATTTTTTCTTGAATATATATATATTTTTTTATTTGTAGTTAGAATTAACAAAGTGACTATATTATGGGTACTGTGCAGTGTTCATAGTTATCATCCTAATAAATAACAGACTGCAGTATGGAGGACTTGGATTTATATGCTTTAATGATCTACTCAAATACAATTTTTTTAACAGTACGTTGTTCATCTTCTATACGTTTCACCACAAAAATAAATTTCCAAAAGAGAGAATGCTTGCATCTTTACAAGTTTGAAAGCTTCATAAAAATTATGGGAGTGAAAAACGGTATATAGAAGATGAAGTGTCACATGATTATATAGCCACAAATAATTAATTATATGGATTTACAGATTAATGGGAATTTGAAATTACTCTGCATAAAATGGAGTGTGTTAAGAAAGTTGCAGATTTAACGGATGTTTGTGAGAAGGGTCTAGTGGCCAACTTCAAAATCATTTGACTCAGGAAAACAGTATAGATGTATTTTTTTTTTGTTAGTTTGTTTTTTTGTACACATATAGAATAAAGCACCTATTCTGAAATGACATCACCTCAAAGAGATTGGAGAGAGAAAATAAAGCATAAGCAGTCAGGAAAATGAAGAAAAAGAAAGCAACTCAGTCTACTGGGCAAACAGAAACAGGGGTAGAAAGAAATGAAAAGTTTATACACAAAATTCAGTTGATCACAAAACAAAATAGTTTGGGAATATTTTAACATGAGAAGTTACACCCAAGGGAAATACACTATTATAATTCATGATTTGGGTACGAATTATATAACAAGATTCAACTGGGAGAACATTACCAATAATACTACTTCTGCCCTTCTTAAAATTAGTAATAATGGTGCTGCATAATTTTTTTCACCCATTCTTATGTGAGCATAAAATTTTGTGGAGGTCAACATCATATCCGAAGTGAACACATACATTTGTAAAACCTGTTCCTTAAACAGATGGGCATATGTAGAATACAAATCCATTGACCTGAATAGATATGCCTTGGAAAAGCATGGTATACATTTAACTAAGGCTGGGTGCAGTCTGCTGGCAGATTCTTTATTTGTACTCAAATGACTTGTCAAAAGCACAACATATTTCACTGACTACAACAACTGGACATCTTTGTTTTCTGCATACAGAAAGTAGGAGTTTGGGTGGATAAATTAAATTTCACTAATTTAGACTGTGATATTGGGGTTGTTAGTTAAAAAAAGGCATCCATCTGACAAGTGGATACACAGAGTCCCAGGTTACACCATTGCCTCTTCGACACAAATTTCTCTAAAAACATAAGTTAATGATGAAGTACAAATTAAATGAGATTCCAGCAGACGGAAAGTATATTGGTAATCCACAACCACCAATAAAAATAAAAAATAACCACAAAATCAGAGTATCCAAGCTACTTATTAAAATAAAAAAGTAACTGATTCTATCGCCTCAGCCACTGGCCTTTCAAGAGTTATTTCAACATTTAACAAGTGTGACTTAAATACAAACTATTACAAAACTTTAAACAATAATCCAATAAAATCTCACGTCTAATTACAATAATAATTTCCAAATAAAATCAACATTCAAGCCCTTTGGAGTCAAAGTTCCACATTGCAAAATAAAAATAGCTTCTTTATAAAGCAATTGACTTTTTAAATCCATACTATAACAAATGTTGACCTTTTCCAAAATACTCACTTTCAAACAACTACCATCCGCACCATGATATGAATTAAAATGAAGAGCCAAAGGACTTTCTACTTTTTTATTCTTGATACCTCTTAAATGTTCCTGCAACCTGTTAGTGAAACAAGACATCCATCTGAAGAGTGGATACAGTGTCCCAGGCCTCTTCAATACAAACTTCTCTAAAAACATACGTTAATGACAAACAGTGAAGTACAAATTATATGAGATTCCAGAAAAAAAGTACATTGGTCTTCATTTGTATAAACTTTACCACATGGACTACTCTGTAGAGATGTCTGCCACCTCTACCTAGTAGTGATCCCATGGACTTGCACAACATTCTAGACTACAAAAACTCACCCTTAAAATGCAACAGGATCTTAACCTGATGTCAAAGCTTAAATATAAGACTGATTACAAGAAGACCGTACAGGATCTGACAAACTGGGCATGGAGTAAGAATCTAGAAGGCTAGATGCCAGGATGCCTGAAAATTTTGAAATCAAAAATAAATCTTTATAAACAGCCTATCGGAATTAGGACCACAAGGGAAAAAGACATTCTATTGCTACCAAAAAATAAATAAATAAATAAAAAAGTAAAAAGTAAACAAGAAACCTACATACATTGGGTTAAAGAAAGAAACATCACGGATACAGTCACACTTCATGACTTCTATAGATAGGTTAAATCTGAATTAAGGAGGTTCACAGGTGAATGAGAATTTGACATGATCAAAATCTGTGTAGATAGTTTTTTTAAAATTACACTAGAAAAGGTAGGAAGAGTAAAACTGTCACGACAGCTATAATGCATATAGATATATTAATCACTGGAACCAAACATAAGAAAGATGCTTACTGTGAATACTTCAAAATTGCACTTGAACATGAATGTAGAAATATAGACTCTATACTCGCCCTACTATCAAGGACAGTGCCGCCCCCCACACTTTTACAGCTGTAAGACCATGGCAGTTACCTAGGACCACTCCAAAACTCCACGGTGGCATCGTCTTCTTTAAGGAGGACCCATGCGTGTGTTGCACACCATGCAAATTTAAAACACACTCCACACTTACACATGCACAGCATTTAAACTATAGTTGTTCTGTTGAGCAAGTATTTCAGGTTTTAAGGAGAGTTATGCTGCCCCCCCAGAGTGTTTTTGCTGATCATTAGCCTTATATTATACTTACACGAACAACAGTTGGTACGTCAAGTCACTCCATCTCATCCCAATTTTCAAAAGAAGTGCAACTTTTTGCACAAAGCAAATTTTATTACAAAGTTAAACACTATGGTAACAGTGCACAATGTTTTGTTTACTTTTAAGCTATCAGCATTTTTAGTAGTGACAGATGCATTAATGCATTATTTTTAAGCAATCTATTATATTTTTTTTATATATTTTGTTTTAAAGGAGTTTTTAAGCATGTGGAATAGTGCACAGTCTCTTTAAAATGTTAATTGGTAGTGCTTTCTAATTAACCTAGGATTTTCAAGGTATATAAGAAACCTGATTCAACAGCATGGTGTCACTTGATAAAGCTCAGAATTCCTCTGAGTGAAAGCGCTTGTGTGTTATTATTCTGTGGTTCTGAATAAAGGAATTATTTGAATTTGTTTGGTGCCTACCTGGATTTACTGAATCTGCCTTGGTGAACTTACAACAAGCTGTTCCATTTCCTGGCTGTGTGTGCATTTACTTTTTGCTGATCATTGCTACCAGAGTCATGCTTCCAGGTAAGGAGAGTTTTGTTGTTGCTAGAGTGTTCTTTGCTTTCTTATATTGCTGAAGTCATCACTTCAAGGTACAGTTTTTAAGGAGAGAAGTTTTGCTGGTTCTGCGTGTGTGTGTGTGTGTGTGTGTGTGTGGTTCTGCTCCAGAGTATTTTTTGTGTGTGTGTGTGTGTGTGTGTGTGTGTGTGTATAAAATGCCCCAATTGGGTATACCTGGTGGTTAGTGTTTATTCAGGCTCAAACCCTGTACCTTAGGTACAAGAAACAAGAGCCTGAATTCTCTGCCCACACCACCACTTGTGATTCAAGGAGTTGAGTCCATAGCTCTCAGCTGTCTAGATTTTCACAGAATATTTGTCTCATACTTTTGGTCTGTTATTCGTAAAAGTTGTGGTTTTCTGGCAAATTAGTGAAAACTGAATTCACTAAATAATGATAGCCCTTTAAATTTCAGTGTTCCTATCTTTCAGGAAACGCATGGTAACACAAAACACTTTATTTTAGTAACTTTTAAGATTAAACAAGCAATGCTTAAAATGAGTCTCTAGTTTGGGGCCTTTGCCCTCCCCAAAATAAATGTTGGCTTTTTTCCAAGTCTTACTAGAAGACTGTTCAAAACTACAAATTTAAAACACATTCTAACAAATGGTGCTGTATTATACAAAGAATATAATTTAATACAATCAGGAAGGTGACTCAAGGGCGACCGCAGTGGTGCAGCTGTTAGCATTGCCACCTCACAGCAAGAGGCTCTCCGGTTCGATCCTCGGCTGTGGTTCCTTCTGTGCGGAGTCTGCATTTCCTCCCTGTGGTCGCGTGGGTTTCCTCCCATATCCCAAAGACATGCTGTAGGTGGATTGGACACTCTAAATTGGCCCTAGGCGTGAGTGCGTGTGTGTGCCTTCTGTGGAAGGCTGGGCACCGGGCTGGCAACTCAACACCATAAAAACTCCACTGCCAATCATGAGTGGACAGATGAACTGCTGTGGAGACCTTGAACTGGGAAAAGCCGAAAGAAGAAGGAAGGAAGGAATGAAGGTGAATCAAACAACGCATACATGTATGCATGGCCCTAAAAGTATGTAAGGAGCCTATGGTTTGAAAACAGCCCAGAGGTAAGCTTAGTCCTGAACTGGCCAGATGCAAAAGGAAAGTGGGTTTTCCTGCCGTTTCAATGAATGTGAGTTTCAAGGGCAGAGAAGTTTACTGCTCATGCTAAGTCTGTTTTCATTGCGAGACTGTATTGTTTGTTTAGCAAATGGCTCAGTGTTTGTGCTATTTTATTTAAATTTTTGTAATCACTGTAGAAGTAAATAAGTGTTTATGGTAACTGAGGAAAAAAAGTCAAGTAATGGAACACTGGAGTGGGGGCTGTTGCTGGATAGTTAAGGGGTTGCTGCAGGAGTTGCTGCTCTGGGGGGCCCAAACTATTACCCTGCCTAGGGCTGCATTTAACCATGATCCAGCTCTGGTATTTGCACTGTTATAAGAAAGTCTTTCTATATTGCACAGCTTATAACAAATTGATTGTGACTAGATCTAGAGATGTTACTGTCTTCCTTTACAAAGCCCTCATTAGGTCAATCATTTTGTATAATGCCCACTTTAGCATGTATCTGTCCAGTACCATGCAACAATTGGAATACCCACAGAGATACCTTACTAAAAGGATAAAAGTCCTAAACAATAGGTCTTGCATGGACCACCTCAAAGATTTATCACTATACTCAGTATCCTACAGAGTGCTTAGGAGGTGACCTTTGTCTGGCATATAAGGTATCCTCTGACCTAATACTAATAGACCTACTGAACATCAACATGTCAAATGGCATCAGAAATACTCAATTCACATATCTAAACTGAATGTTGTGGAGAGATGAATACATATCACAGAGGCTATCACTGTTTCAGAACAGACTATCCATTCAAGCAAAACAATTAAAACAAAGCTCATCCCCTGTCCATATTCAAATGCAACTTGATTTTAAGGATTGGTAATAGAAAATATACTCCAGGAATGCCCTTATGGCCATTAATGGAGACAGACAGTTCCTAAATGCTGCATCCCTTACATGGGTCCCCTCAAATTATCTATGGTATGATCACAGTTATTCTCACTAGCGCTAATATACAATTATAAGCCATGGGATAGGTAAGACCAATTAGGAAATGTTAATTCAATCACCAAAAGGGAAATTGGCTAAGCTTAAAATGTTCTCCAAGTGAATCTACATTGTGGTACTAAATAGTTTTAAAAAATTCCTCTTTTTAGATTAGTAAGTGCCCCCTCACCATCTGCCTCCCCCAGCCTTCAGATACTTCCGGCTCCTCTGATTATAGGCACATGCCACATAAGAAGTCTGAGGGCATGTGTGCCATGCTGCATCTTTGAAGGGATGGCATTAGCTGTGTCATACAAAGGAGATATGTGTGCAAAAATGATTTCTACATATATGTAGGATTCTAAATGTTGTCAATACAAAGAAATAAAGAGATGAGAGACACTCCTGCATACACACACACACACACACACACACACACACACACACACACGCACACACTCTGACTGTTTTGAGATTAGAAACCTCTATCTATTTACATAATCTAGAGGACACTATACTTAACGCAAGTGCCACCACAAAAGTCAGACTTCTACAGTGAGAGAGTGCACTTTATAGAGGATGACACCAGTGCTCTGTTGCAGAGAAGATGGTGTCGGAAGAAAGGTGTGACATTGATATGGACTAACCCTGGAGTGTAAAGGTTTCTCCAGACAGGGAGTTCAGGGAGGCCAGCAGTATGCAAGGTCATATTTACATGATTCTAAACACAACCCACATACACTCAGACACAGGTTGACTTCTATGAGATTACTAACATCTAAACGATCTTGTTACCCAGTCTAGAGGACACAGTACTTAATCGCAACCTCCACTAAAAAAGTCTGACTTTTACAGTGTGACAGTGCAGTTTACATAGGATTAGTTTCTTATTCTGTGTCAGAGAAGATATTGAGCTGTTGGAAGTTTTTGTGCAAAGCCATATTTGTTGATATGAAGGAGTATGCAAAATTGTCTAATAAATAATAAATACATAATGCTAATTAAGGTCATCTATGCTGTCATTAATGTATATCACGGAACTAGACTGCCATATACCTGTTTTACATTATGTTGTGTAGGTAAGACACACACACTTGTAAAACAGATGATGGACAGTGAAGTATTCATGGCTCATCAGGTTAGGATGATGGTATTTAAACCTTAATGAATGCTGCTGATATTAGCAATGTTATCTGTTCATGCACTGGCAATCTGCGCTGTCAATACAAAACAATTCTTAATGTTCCAGTGTAGTAGGACTAAGTAATGATGAAGTATGTCTGCCAAGGCTCTATGCGGTTGTATAACATTTGTAAACGTCAGTGCTGCAGTGTAGACATAACTGTACAGAATGAAGTGTTCAGTCAACCACACAGTTCTCTGCATTTCACATAAGTACAGAAGCCATTTCCATGTAATGAAGTAAAAACAGCCAGTAACAATACTTATCTTTGTTCAAAATCTCTTCCTAAAGTGCAATGCACAGAAACTCATTTGCACAAATGTTGGCAAAGTATTAATGTATGCATGGCTGTACTTTTAGGTGTTGAACGTGGAATGTGAAGTAGCAGGTGTTCAGTGGTGCTCCCTGCCAAACTTTGTGCAAAGAAGGAGCAGAGAGACAATGGTCAGATTGTGATTAAATGCAGAACAGATATGTTTTAGGTTAATGTTTGACGTGTCATGATGTCAACATTTGTCAAAGCAGTAGTTGCTCATTGCCTTGCAGATATAGACTTTTGCGTGTTGGACTCAACTTCTGACATGTTAGGGCCAAAGCTTAATTCAAAAATGAATTGTGCTTGCAGGGTTACCTGCTGAAGGGAAACTTTAATTTGGTTAGCCTTCTGTAGTGCAGACAGTCTTAGTGGCAATGTGCGGTCATTAGCACTATAGACAGTACTAATTGGAGAAAATCCACCTATCTCCTTACTTTCTCTGCAGCAGAAGGTCTAGTATGTAGATAATTTTACAAATCGTGTCAGAATGTGATAATTTTAGGTATATAATATCAATCTTGACTGTAAGACTACATAGGAATGACTATTTCCTAAATATGTAGCTTGCCAAAATAGTGCCAGTAAAGCCTATCAAAATAAACTTTCATACTTAATATATATCAGCAATGCTTCAAGGAAAATCACAAGTTAATTGGGGGTCTAACATTAGAAGCCTGAAGATCCGTTTGAGCGAATCGGAAAAGAGCGACACATATTGCATGAAGTACGGAAACGGCGAACGTCCAAAACCGTGAAACTCAAAATGTCGAATTGTTATGGTTGGCCCGTCTGCAGTACAGCTCCGTAAGGTAAGTGTGCAATAGTTATGGACCTTAAGGTTAGGGTGTGGGTTAAGGTAAGTGCAACAGACAGGTAATGTATGTAAGGCTTATAGTAGGGTTCGAAGTAGGGTTTTGTTAAGTGTATGTGTGTGGATTATTTGTTTTGTTTGGGTATATCTCAGTAGGGTAAGTGTGCGATAGTTACGGACCTTATGGTTAAGGTGCTGGTTAAGTGCATAGACAGTAATGTATGTAAGGTTTAGTATACAGTTAGAAGTAGGGTTTGTTTAGTGTATGTATGTGGTTTATTTATTATGTTTGGGTAGGTAGTATGTAGCGTGTGGTGGGGTTGGTCGACTATTAAATTCGAGATTTAAAATTTTGCGGTTTAGGGGGTTCGGCGTATTTGTGGTTCAGGCTATATGTGTCACTGTTGTGGTGTTCGCTCAAACAGGTTTTCGGTTTCATAATATAGACCCATTAATTGGATGTACAATACGATAAGGATGAGATGTATTTAGAAATAATTATGACTCAGACCATACCTTAATGATGTGTGTAGGGCAGGATGTCTGGAGAAGTGTGCACATTATGCTTCCTCACACTAAGGACAGTAGCCAAATGATGAACATGTCATACATCAGCCTACTAAATATGTTACAGTATAATGTGACGAGACAGGATGCGGAGATGGAGAGATACATAACAGTTTGTGTTATGGCGCATTTATGAACATCTTTATGCTGTGTTTAGTTTGTGTTATGGCGCATTTATGAACATCTTTATGCTGTGTTTGTATTACTTGCTTCCTCACTGAGAATGTGTCTTGTTCTGTACCATGAAGTGATTGATATTGTGACAGAAAAGGTAGAGGATTGACAATAACCAATACATCCGCATACATCTGGTTGAAGAAAGTGTAGGAAACTTGAAACATGACGATGACATGAGGATGGTGTTTTGTTGATAAAATATGTAACACACACTTACACAAGTAATATTAATATGGAGAAAAATTACACTACTGAAAAACATATGTCAGGATTTGAACCTTTGGCAGTAGAAATAAAAATTTACAGATAGGTTGATTACTTTAGCTCACCAAAGAATAGCTCGTACTGTACAGACTATCACACATTGTAAGGGACACTCACAACATGTTCAATGCAAGCATTAGGCAGCAGTACTTATTATACTTACATTTGTTGCCTCCCTTACACTTCATGTGATATTCAGAAGCCTGATACATATGGAAGAGTAAATGTATCACAGTGTATTACCATATGTCTTACTATAGTGCAGTGGGTGTATTGCTATTTGTGTTAAGCTTACTGTGGCAATGCAGTCTAAGGCAAAAACTCACCACATTTTGCAATAACACTTGAAATGCCACTTAGCATCACATAGTACTCTTGCTTGTTGCCAGACCTCACACAAATGTTGAGGACTACAACTGAAAAAACAGAAGGGGGTTAGACAGATACATAGGCAACACATACACACGAGAGTTATAATAACAGGCAGTAAGAGTTTCACCTACTGCTGGATTAGAACCTTTGCCAAGATGCAAAATGGACTTGATCATTACCTCAACAAACCACAAAGAATATCCTCCTTCACACATGTCAAAATCACACTATTGAAGGAACAGTGATAACCTACTGAGCCAACAGAAAATTTATTTATTAGCCTTCAGAAAAGTAATGCCAGCATGAAGATGCCGTAAGATGAAATGTGCATCCATCAGCCAAACGAATGGGTGAGAGAGATGGACAGAGACATATCAAAGGCTGGTGTTGTGAATCATTATTGGACATCTTTATAGACATATGTCCTCTTCATCTATCATCTTCTGTATCATTAACTGAAGGCTCTGTGGATCAAGAAACTGGAGGAAAGGCAGAACTTGATTAAGACACGAGTAAAATAAGGGTGTTTTAATAATTTTTCCTTATGGGCATGAATGTGGTTGCAAATGCTTTTTTGCAACAGTATTCAACATCTGTTCTTTAAAGGTTATAACTAGATAAAAATGAAGATGTATTTCATGAAACATATCATAGAAGTATAACATCACAGAAAGAAATAATGTGACATATCTGGAATCGAACTCTTGATGCTATGGGCAAATACCAATCTTCAGACAAGTGATTTATGTCAACACTCCACACACAGAGTTGCACTTTGTTACATCCAGTAGTCAAAGAACTGTTAAGAGTATCTGTTTTCTTTATTTTGTCTTTACGCTGTATCCTGGTAGCACAGCATGTTTAAGTACCTTTGCACGAGGATAACTGGACTACTACAGGTTATGGCAATAACTGACAAGGTTTTGCCATAGGACATTTAACAGCCATTCCCCGTCATGCATCATTGGTGCATGATGCCAAACTCTGCACAAATGCTGAGGACAAAAACTGAAGGCTTTTTTATGGGCCATTTCTGGCTATGTGTGTTGTATGCAATTCTATTTTTTGACCAGATTAATGGTGTGGAAAAAGGGGTCGATAGGAAAGAGGTAAAAATGATGGGGGGGGGGGGCACACAGAAAAGAACAGCAGAATCTGCAGGAAGGTAGTAGTGAGAGAGAATCATAGCTATCCACTTCTTCATAACATAAATTTGGAATCATAGGCAGAATTTGCTGAATTTGGACTGTCACCACATGAAAGATACGTGATAACAGAATAATGTTGTAGAGCCAATTGTACCAAATCAAGTGCGTCAAGAAGGCACATAGATCCATACATAGCTCTCCACTTCACCCATTTTTGTGGGACAGATGTCCATTTTTTTCTTTGAATGCTGGGAAAGGGGCTTAGAACTGTGAGGGCCAGGTAGATAGGGGAGGTGAAGCAGCAGGCACAAACATACAGGACATACAAGACAGACAGGGATGGTGATGGGCACAAAAGGTTCGGGGACACCTTGATTAAGGATAGGTATGGGATATCAGAGGTGCACCCACATCAAGCTTCAGAACATTGAAAATCTATTCCTCACCCTCAGGACTGTCATCACTGTCTCCAGTCTCAGTTTCCTGTGTCAGCAGTCGACGTGGCATTGTCTTTGCAATATGACAAAGCACCTTTTCTCTGCAGCTGAATCAGCCACCATGGTTGCTTTCCATGATACCCTCCGTCAGCCCTGTCAGCTCATGCCAAGTGACAAAATCTCCACCTCCACTACTGCTACTACTACCAGAGGGTACCAGTGCACCAGCAGCCAGGGCAAAGATACCAAACACAGATGGAGCAGTTAGGGCAAGGGTTGTGGAGGCAGTGCTGACAGGTAGGGACCCTGATGTGCTGGGTGTTGGTGCTGCAACCTTTAGAGGGATGGAAGGCCATGCACACTGGTTTGTCTACCTTTCTGTGCTAAATGTCATTTTTTGTAAGCTGAAATGTATGACAACAGAACATTTTTAAGCCAAAAAAATATTCAAAAATAAAAAAAAGATGAGACAGAAGAGGTGAGATAAGACAAAAAAAAGACAAAATTAGATCCATGGCATGTTACATGACTATATAAAACTTCAATACATACACATTTATGATCATCCACGCTATACACCTTTGCCAAGTTGAGATGTGATGGAAAAGTCTTACTCTGTTGTACCATTAATTAACTGCACTGTTATGATACCATCAATACAAATATGTATTTCTCTATTGCCATACTACATATAATTACAATAGTTATTAGGCTTACAGTAAGACCTGATGCATAACAACCCCATAACTCTCTCAGGTGCTGTAACCTCTTTTGGTGTGCCTCCCCGTTCACTGCAATGTCTTCAACAACCTTTGTAGCAAACAAAACATTACTGAATGAGATGTCAACGAATAACAAATACCCACATAAAGAGTATAAGCTGCATCAAAGATAGCAGTACATCTCTACCTGAAAACCTGCAGTGCTACTCACTGTATCAAAGAAGCTCCTTGGGACTCAGATCATGGGAGAGAGCAAAGGTCGGCTATGTTACTACTTTGGTCTTTAAAAGTCGCACAAGTTCATCACTAAGTTGCTGAGCCACAATTTCAGCCATCTTTTCAAGTTCACTGTCCTGAAAGCAGATAATGTGGGTGAGGTAACTTCATGTCTTCGCAGCCACAACGCAGACTGTAAACACTCATCTTCTAAACAGCCCATAACCAAAAACTCCTCACTGCAGAGATAGACCACTATGTCCTGGGGACCAGATTCTTCTTTAGGACTGATGGCTAAGATGGTTGCGGGTTGCTGTCCTTGAGAAGCTGAAAAACAACCTTTTAGCTTTTGTAGGCTCCCGCGGTTGAGTGGCATTCGAAAGACATGTGTGAATGGGCGTCGGGCTGGCACCTCGGCACTGTAAAAATCTACTGCCAATCATTAGCGGACCGGAGTTCTGCTGTGGCGACCACTAAACGGGAAAAGCCGAAAGAAGAAGCTTTTGTAGGCATTAGAGCCACACAGTCGGGAGTAAGTTGTCTTTATGATATCCTTAAAAATAAGACAAGAGAAAAAAGCCTGCCAAAGGGTCAGTTAAGGGATCTGGCATACCTGCAGTTAGTACTCATCTCATGTGCAAGATACAACTCCTCCTCAAAGTGGGGACACCAGACAGGAAGTATAAGGGCTTGTGCCAGACTGTAGGGAGGCTGAACTGGGCTACCTAGACTCCTCCTGTTTCTTGCAGTCCATTATATTTTGAAAGATATGCTTGGCATCCATCACTCTGCTTTAAATTTGAATACAACACTTTCAATGGATGTTGAAGAAAAGTAGCTTCCATCTCAGAAAGACCAAAAGGAAGAATATGCCAAGACTTGGAACTGCAACTGAAGTAGGAAATGATGATTCAGAGAAGGAATGTAGAAAGGCAGATGCAAATGAAATTCCTAGAGCTCAGAGATTTGAAAACTTGACACCCACCAACACTTGGTGTGTACGGGCTCAATATTTAGCAGCCTAGGAAATCCAGATGAGCACAGGGCACCAAAGTAATACAGGTGTTAGGTACCTGCATAGGAAATCCAGATGAGCACAGGGTGCCAAAGTACTACGGCCAATAGGTACCTGATGCCAGCTGAATTCAGGCCAGATGCTGGATGGTGATGCCAGGTAACACAAGTAACCAAAGCAATCACTGTGAAGGCCAATAACAATCCTAGTGCCTGAAATACAGGCCTTAATAGGATGGAAGCAGATGTCAACATCTGTCCAGAGAAACTAACTCTGGCTGCAATCAATTTCAGAAATCTCATAAAAGAAATGGAGCTCAGGCCCAGTGGTATACGAAGGCAACCTGTTCTAGACACTGCTCTTGACCATGGGTAGAAGTCATCAGGGAGTACCTGTCAACATGCTATAATCCATGACCTGAGTAATAAGAAGAAAAGCGTCTCAGGTATGCTAGACTGGAAATGGAGAGAGAGAGTTCACAGCACCAGAAACCCAGAATGGCAAAGTCAGTAACAAAGCAGCCAGTATCAGACTAAAGGACTAAAACTTATAAACAAGGTCAGTGACAAACAATAAAATTAAGTCAATTTATACAAATGCATCATACACATTCTCACCACCTAGAATGAAATAATATTTATACTGTGAAATAAAATTAAAAACAAACTGATGAAATTGTTACTTCCATAATCCATCATGTTTTAGTAATGCCCTCCAATTGCAGAAATTATTTAATCCTGCTGGAAGTTATATGCTACATTTCATTATAAATGTGACATTCTTCAATAATCGCCTTCCATTAAAGGTAAACCTCCAAACTTTAAATCAAAGCTTGAACTACAGTAGTAGCCTGTAATTTACTGTACCATCATGGCAGATACAAATTGCATGGCCACAGTACCCTCAGACATTCTATTCTTTACATCCTAAACATGTTCTTGTTTCTGGTTTTACATTTCCTTGCTGATTTACCAACATAATACAACCTAAACAGCAAATCAAGGCATATACTACTGAGGGTGTATTCTTACAAATTAAACAGCAGCTACTGAATAGAATGTGTTTGCTATCATACTATGTATGTTACAAGAGCCTCACTTGAATGTAATTCATACCCTACTGTGGCATCAACACTCCTAAAATAGCTACGTATATTTCGTAAAATACATCTGTACCACATTTTATAAGATGTTATGGGAGCATCATAGGTAGGTAACTAGGCTATCGGCCCAAGGGCCTAAGTAAGCCTAGCCAACAAGGTTCCCTGGCTTACGCCACCCAAGAAAGTTATTTTCCTGTGCCCCTGTCGAGCAGAGCCACAGAAGTGAACCCCAGGGTGTATTTCCTATTTCCCATCCACTCATCAAGATTTTTCTTGAAGACTGCTAATGAGGAACTTTGCTTGACATAGATAGGTAGCTTGTTCCAGAGTATGGGAAGTATCTGGGACAGGAATCTATCCCTCCAGCATGTCCTGTTTATTGTGGTGACAAGGTTTAGGTCCCTAGAGCATGTAGCTTGGAGGGATTGGGATTTCTTTAGGTGTAGCATGTCCAACAGCTCTGGGTTTGACATAGCTTTATATGTTGGGCAGAGATCACCTCGGAGTAGGCGATATGCTACGGAGTAAAGCTGGAGTTTTTTGAGACTGTCAGTGTAGGGCATCTGTTTCAGACAAGTAATCCTCTTTGTGAGGTACTTCTGTGGCTTTTCCAGCTGCTGCAGATGTCTTGTGAGGTACATTCCAAAAGGAACATTGTACTCTATAATGGGTCTAATGAGTGTCGAGTAGAGGGGAACAATGACCTCTTTTTTTCTGGAGGAGAACTCTTTTTTGATGAGGTGTGCCACGTAGAAGGATTTCTTGACTACTTTGGCGATGTGATTACCAAAGGAGAGACAACTGTCCATCTGGGTCCCAAGGTCTCTTATCACACATTCGGCATTAAGCAGACTGCCACCTTTATGGTAGTTCATGGGTACAGAGGTTTTACCAAAGGAGATGACAATGCACTTTTTGGCACTGAGCTTGAGGCCATGGCTCTGACACCAGGCATCTGTCTCATTGAGACCCTTTTGTAGGATGTCCACATCATTTGGGGACTCTACTATGGCTCCTAGTTTGCAGACATCTGCGAACGTCATTAGCCAAAGGCCTTCTGTGTTAGCCTGTACTTCAGAGATGCAGATACCAAACAG
This sequence comes from Protopterus annectens, assembly GCF_019279795.1. Lineage (NCBI taxonomy): Eukaryota > Metazoa > Chordata > Ceratodontiformes > Protopteridae > Protopterus > Protopterus annectens. The sequence continues at coordinate 1,369,988,015 of NC_056728.1, read as the reverse complement.
GAGAGGTCCCAGGACTGAATCCTGTGGTATTCCACTTGTCACTCATTTGAAGTCAGATTTGGAGCCTGCAACTTTTACAGTGTGGGTTTTGTCAGTAAGCCAGTGGGCAACCCATCTTATGATGTAGGGATTTATACCTAGTTTAGTGAGTTTAGCTATAATTCCAAAATGGGGGATGGTGTCGAAAGCCTTGGTGAGGTCAAGATAGCCTTTGTGAACCACCTTACCCTCGTCTACGGCTTTGGTAACTGCCTCAAAGAAGTCGATCAGGTTCAGGAGGCATGATCTGCCTTTCACAAACCCGAAATGGGTGGGGTCCAGAGTTTGGAAGTTACCGATGTCTTTGTTTAGGAGTTCCATGATGATACGTTCCATGGCCTTACAGACCAGGCTCATCAGGCTAATAGGACAATAGTTCCTAGGATCAATGGTGGCTCCCCCTCTGTGGAGTGGGATAACTGTTGCTGTGTGCCATTCAGTGGGCACAAAGCCTAACGTGAGGCTATGACTGAACGTGGTGCTTAGGTGAGGAACCAGTTCATTCTGAGGTTCGTGCAAAATGCAGCCTGGGATGTTGTCCAGTCCCATGAATGCTGTGTTTTTGGCTTCAGAGGGTGCAGCTTTTACCTGCGTAGTTGTGATTAGAGGGACTCTGCATTCTTCCTGTATAGATATGGGCCCTTTAGGGGGTGAGAGGGGGGGGTAAAGTTAGCACTGAACCTATCTGCCAGGATGTTGGCAATATCAGTTGGTTCTGTAATTTTTGTGCCGTTGTGCTGTAACTCAGAGCAGATCTGGATGTTGTCATTGAGGCTCTTGACATAGCTATAGAATGCTTTGTGGTTGTCCCTAGAATCAGTGGTGATTTTGTTTTCGTAGCTAGCTTTGGAGGATCTTATAAGGGATCTCAGCTTCTTACTGAGGCTGTCCAGGAAGCATACAACTTATTTCTCAGCAATTCATCTTGTTTCACATTCTTCCAACTTCTTTTATCAATAACATGTACTTCAGTGAAAACACTGCATTCAGTAACAAAGACAATCTGTTTTCTAATGTCTCTCTTCTTATCAGCTATACAAAGCTTACCATACCTAGGGTACCTTCTTATACATCACATCTGTTAACTATGGAAGCCTTATGCTAGCCAATGGCTACCTCACATTTATTGTTGTCCTACAAATAATTAGCAGAATGATGCCAAATAATAAAGTGAAGTAAGATCCTCTGCACTGCAAGCCTGAGGGAAACAAAATTTCTCCATAAGGGAGGGAGGAAACAAGAGAATGAAAGATGCCTTGAAATCAAAATACATTACAAGGCATAAACTTATAATGTAATCTGGTACAGAATCTTTGCCCAGCCCTCCTGCAGTACTCAAAATCTAGAAAGGAAATGTTATGTTGATTAGCATTGCCTTGAAATGAAAAAACACGCATATAAATTCAAATGTCTCACAATATGGTGAGTATCATGCATGAAGTATCTCACAAGTAATTATAAATGAAAAACAGTAATCAGTTTAACGGTAATAACAGACATCATTATCGACAATTAAACATATTCATTTGAGATTCTCCCATAACAAGATTCAAATCAGAAAGGCATACACTGCTTACATTGCTGTATCGAGGACTTGTGCCAGACTAAAATGCAATACAGTACTCCATTATGAAGTTAGCCTTGGCCAAGTTTCCTAAGAAGCTCTTTATAGCAGTCATACCATCAAGATGACTGACACTGGTGTAAAGGCTTTAAACATCAAGAGTCAAAAAATACACTTGTTCATCCCATTTAATATGCCTAATAAGCTGGAGTAAGTGAACACTGTCCCTGAAATAAGTTAACAAGGGAACATACAAATACAACTCATAATTAATACATTTGCAAGCACTTTCAAGGAAACTACCATACCTAGAAACAATGAGTTGGCCTGGAAGACACACCAAACTTTTGCACACTTTAGGCAGGAAACAGAAGTTGGGATGGAGAGGTGCCTACGAACTAATTTCTTTTGAATCACCTCTTTTCTAAAATACCTTATGCTTGTCTATCAAGCAACTCCTCAAACTTATTCAAGGCCTGCTGAATTCCCTCAACCCTTATCAATGCAATTATCATCCAAATGGCAAAATACAAGCTATTATACAATTCTTCCTCTAAAACGTGCACGCTGATTGGCCAGCCCAACCAGCGTGCCCGTTGTAAATCCCTCAATATACTAACGGAAAAAGGTCCGGTCGCCCGGACTTTTTCCGTTAGTATAAAACACTGTCTCGCTATGTTAAAAGAGTTTAACATAGCGACACAGGTTTAAAAAAAGCAACGCAGATCTCCGTTGCTTTTTTTAAAGCTGTCTCGCTATGTTAAACTCCTTTAACATGGCGACACAGTGTGTAAAAAGCAACGGAGATCTTGCGATCTCCGTTGCTTTTTTTTTAAACCTGTCTCGCTATATTAAATGGGTTTAACATAGCGAGACAGCTTTAAAATAAGTAACAGAGATCTCTGTTGCTTATTTTAAAGCTGCCTCGCTATGTTAAACCCATTTAACATAGCGAAACAGTAAAAAGCAATGGAGATCTTGCGTTCTCCGTTGCTTTTGTCCATAGCTCTGATGTACTGCGTAGGCATGCGCAGTACATCAGAACTGCTGCGGAATACCAGACAGCTGCGGAAGGGCAGCAAAGAGGCATTATACAATGCCATTATTTAAGAAAAGTAATTATTTCTTTTCTTAAATAATGTCATTGTATAATAGCAATAACCCACTTCTGGGTGTGGGTAATGCGGGATTTAACCACGGTTGTCTTCGTTTGGTCCCTCAGGAGCAAACCACGCCAACCGTGGTTAAATCCCGCATTACCCACACCCAGGCGTGGGTTATTGCTATATTATTTTAAAAACACTGTATCCCTTATCAGCTGGTTTAATTATTTCTTATTTTGCTTAAACTATTGCAGGGCCACTCTTCTTTAATTAATAATTATAACGTATAAAATCCAACTTATTCCTTATTTTATTTAATAATTATTCAAGTTCAAAGTTCATGCCGGCTAAAAATCCTTTTGTTTCATTCTGAAAGAAGGAATAAAAGAACTATGCAGTGACAAATTAAAAGTACGCAAACTAAACTATGCATTATTAATCAAACAACTGCAGCAAAATTAACAAGGAATATCACTTAAATAATTATCCAATGAAGCATAAATGTTAACGAGTGCATCAACATGCCTTTCAAGCTCAGGAAAGTATTAAACAGGTGTAATTAAATTTAAAAAAAAAAATGTTTTTTTTTTCCTCAGCCTATGTAAAACAGTGGGTTAAAATTTAACCCCAAATTCAAAATGATCATTTCACAGACATCAAGAGAAAAGTTAGAAATATTAACAACAAAGCTGCCAGTTTGTGTAGTCTGTAAATTAATCAAGGAATCTGATGGCAGACAATTAAAAATCTTAATGTATAAGCACATCAAACTGGGCTGTCTGTCATTGCATTAGTGTTATGTCCCACCCATTCTTTGTTTCAGGAACTAGATGGGCCCTGGGGGGGGTGAAGCCTGTACAGAAGTGGTCAGCAGGAAGTATTAAGGATCCAGCAAAGCCAATGCTGGTTGGGAGAAGCACAAGGATATCATCTTTAAGAAGGATGGATGACTTAAGAGGGCTAGGTTTACCTTTTTTCCTGAGATTCCTTTCTCAGTAAGAGTGTTCTTACACCCTTCTATATTTTTCACTTGTAAGGATATACATATAACTCTTTATTTGGGTATATTATGCACAATTTGTCTGTTATCATATACATGATGTGTGTGAGCGACAACACGAGCCCCGACCAACAGAGCAGCTCAAAGTACGTCTGTTTCATTTGCCAGTGCTACATTCACTTCCACGTTGCCAGGACATTAAACAAATAGTGGAAGCTGACACCAACACATACACACACACACACACCTTAAACTATGCAACACTCAAAACAAGAGCTCTGAACTACTCTACTGCTGAAGCCTTCTGAAACAAAAGCTAGTGCTAAGATATATACTTGACTACACACTTTGTATCCTACAATAACCCAGGATTGCCAGGTGGAATAAAGATATTTTCTAAGCAGTACTTCACTATTCAAAGTCTTGGATGAAACCTCAAATTCATCTCACGTCTTGGTTTCCACAGGTCTGGACAGTTTGCTGGTGTGCAGCCAAAATACTCTACTGGCACTGCAGCACTGGTTTTGTGCCAACAGTCACCTGACAGTACAGTTCTGGACCCAGACCAGCTTCATGGACATTCCTTAATCAGCTCAGACAAATCAGACTGACCTGAATATGGATTTTTTTCTTCCAAATTAATTACTCCACCAGTTTTTGCATGTGTGGTGATAACTTAATCTGCATTTTTGTAGCAGTGCTTAAGAGAAAAAAGACCATCTTTCTCAACAAGTCTGCCCACTTTTATTTTCCCAAAGGACAGGAAGTCCTATCCTTCTAAGACTTATTCCTTCCTTTCCTCCATCCATCCATCTGCTAAACTGCTTTTCTTGCTAAGAGTCATGGTGGAGCAAGATAAGAAGAGTATACAAGGCTTCTTTATCCTAGCAAATATCCATAGCACACCCCCCGAAGAACCCCAGCCATTCCCAGACAAACCTTCAATATGTCCAGGGTCTGCCCTGGGGCATCTTTACTGGAGGCCATGCCTGGTACACCTGCCCTGAGGCATATATACTGGAGGCCATGCTGGTACAGTGCTGAGTTGCATGCTGAAACCACTCCAACTGACAACACAGAACAGCACTGACTATTCTATGAAATTTATATGGAGTGCCAAGCTTCTCAGTCCATCATGGAGAGTGAATCCCCTCTACCCTGCAATGGCCATTAACATTTGTTAACCTATCCCGTTGGTTAATACTCAAAGTTCTTGACCTCAAGTGAGGACGGAGATGCATAATTACCGGACAGCTTATTACCTACAACATTTCTGTATAAACATCCTTATACCCCTCTCACATGCTTTCCTGAATACAGCCATTGGTTTTGACTGCACTCAGTCTTCAAGTTCCTATCACTTGCTACCTTTTCTGTGAAATAATATGTCGTTGTGTCTTCCCAAGCTGCACACCTTGCATTTTCAAATGGTCTCCTCCTGTTCTCAGATATCCAGGTTTTTGAAATATGGCACCCTTCACCTGCGACAAAACAACCTTCCACAGCATTTCTGTTCCCTTTTTTTCTGATACAAAGGCCACATTTACATGTTAGGTGCTAAATTCAGAATATATTAGAACACCGGTGTTTTATGTTTTGTAATTAAGTCAACCCATGGGGAATCACATACCTCTTGCAGTAGTGAACATTGTAAACTAATCCTTAGTTCTGTTTTCTTTCAGTTCAATGGGTAGCATGCTTGCTCACTGGAAAGATCTTTGTCTCACAGCTGAAGGGTCTAGAATTAAAGTCTGACCTCCCATCATTATCTGTGTGGCGTCTGCATATTATTTCCATGTCTTCTGGGATTTTCTCTAGATGCTTTAGTTTTCTTTCACTTCCCAAAGTATGCCGTTTGACTGACTGCACTAAATTGTCTTTATTTACCATTGACCTTCTGGCCTGGTTTGTGGGTGAAAAGTATCAATGAACCAGCCCACTTACATGAACAACAAATGGTAAAATTAGTTCCATAATACAGATCCCCTTAGAAGAATAAAAAATCCTCAGACAATTATTAAAGACTGCATTAGAGCTTTACAGTTCAATATATGCATAAATATTACTCATTCCGACAGCTCATTTTAAGAAGAAATAATATCAACTACTGCATAATGGTCTGATGTGCACAGAAACTAAACAAAACAACTTTGTCACAAGGGGACATATGACCCCCTGCACATGTTCTGTTCCTTCACTCTTCTCTTTTAATATGTCATGGATTGTAGTCAGCTACAGACAAACTGCAAAGCTGTTTCTGCTAACCTTCTAGTCAATACATTTCTGTACTGAGCCAAGGTACCTGCTAATCTCCAGAACCTCCTTCTTCATATTGCAATGCAGGACTTTTTCTTATTAAGCCCTAACTTCTCACCAGGGTGACTCACTCAGATTAAAACAAGCTAAGATGCTTACATATGCTACAGTACATTCTTTTAAGACAGAGTATGAGGTGTGTGGTTGTATGTGCACTTAACTGTGGTTGTGTGTGTACATGTGTGCAGTTGTGTGTCCCTTTACATTCAGCCTTACATTCCTACCTCCCCCAGTCAACTTATCAAACAGGCGGCACAGTGGTACAGCAGTTAGCATTGTCACCTCACAGCAAAAAGTTCTCTGGTTTGATTCTCGGTTGGGGTGCCTTCTGTGCGGAGTCTGGATGTCCTACATGTGTTCATGTGGGCTTCCTCCGGGTGCTCTGGCTTACTCCCACATTCCAAAGATATGCATCTGGAGCGTTTCTCCCCAGGCCTCTGCTGTAAATGGGCTCTGTCACAGTCGGACTTTCCCAGTAAACAAATGTTAAATAAATAAATAGGCTATTAACCAGTACAGTTACCTTGCAGGACAGACATCTTTACCCTCCATCAAGGAGACAGTAGCTACATTTTAATGGATTCCTTAATAATCTCCCTCTGTTCAAACCACAGGCCAAATACTTTCTGGCTGATCTTTTATATATATATATATATATATATATATATATATATATATATATATATATATATATACACACATATATACACACATATACATATATATATATATATATATATATATATATATATATATATATATATACATATATATATATATATATACATATATATATATATATATATATATATATATATATATATATATATATATACACATATATATATATATATATATATATATATACACACACACACATATATACATACACACACATATATATATATATATATATATATATATATATACACACACATATATATATATATATATATACACACATATATATATATATATATATATATATATATATATATATATATATACACATATATATATATATATATATATATATATATATATATATATATATATATATATATATATATATATATATATATATATATATATATATATATATACACACACATATATATATATATATATATATATATATATATATATATATACACACATACACACACGCACAATCAATTCTACAGACATTATCTTACTACTGCTTTGAATTAATACATTTTATACTTACAGAAGGTGGTAGTAGCAACTTTACAGATTTTATGTCGGTGTGTGTGTGTGTGTGTGTACACGTGCCTGTGTATGCATGTGAGTACACATGTGAGCATCTGTTTGAAGAAGAAGATGCTAATATAATAAGCTGCCAAACACCAGCAATTATTGTTTTCCAGATGTCAAGCAACATCTCTGATTACTACAAAACTAGAAGTGATCGAGTTGCAGTCATACTAGGAACCTAGGCTAACCTCCACATCTAAACTGCAGTGCAGCAAAGGCAGAACAAGAGCTGCAGTGCTGTTGTAATTAGTGAAATGTGAAGCCCGTGACATTCCGCCCAGCTCCTATGACTGCCAGGTATAAAAGTCATTAATGTGTCTCTTACTGAAACACTTTAGAACCTGCCAGGTTCACATTGAGCATTCCATCAAGAAACAGGAATACACAAGGCTACATTTAAACATCATTTAGCTATTGTTCTGACTCAAATTTCTGCAGAGAAACTCAAACAAACCACCATGTGGAAGGTTAAGCAGGGAGCAGCTTCTTAGACAGGAAGGAACTCTCTAAAGTAACATAACTGCAAAAAAAAAAAAAATAAAAAAAAAAATGAGATAGGAATATAAAATAATAGGATCCAAAGCATGACAAAGGCCCTTATGAAGGTGCAGCTGAGAGACCTGTAAACCGTTAAAACATCTAAAGGAAAAGGTAGGACCTAAACAAAAAAAAATCTGCACCATCTTGGACAAAACACATGCTACAGGCTAAAAGTGTGTAATACAGGTCCTGAGTGACCTAGAACTGGAACAGAAAAAAGTAAACATAAAAAAGTAAACATAGTCTGCACTCTTTAAGTAATGTCCATGTCCAGAACAGGAGCAGATAACTGCCTGCACCACAGAATATGCAGGGAAAGATGACATCTTCTCCACCTCTTGTTCTTTTTAGCCACAGATCACTGACTGCCAGTGACGCAGCACAGATACGAAAGAGCTGAAGGTTCCTGTATGAATACAGATGGTATGACGTATGCATATGGCATATTCATGTCAACCACACAACTGTAAAAATGTTATCATTTCTCATGCTACACAATAATCAACAAATCAAGGAAAAATAAAAAGGTACAACTAAGGTACACAAATATGTTGGAGAGTTAACAATTAAAAGTCCAACGTTATTTTCCAACCCAAGTCACTTCAAGGCTAAGACAAGCACAACTACTTTCGGACCAAATAAGGAATAGGGCCTATATAATATCATAATTATGGCTTATAAATCAAACAAAAAATGGCAAATTATTAACAACTTTATACATGGTGCAAGAGTTATATACAGGCCCCCAAGAAGAACATAGGAAGGTTATTAAAAGTAAGAAAAATCAATTTGTATGAACCAAGAAACAGTATAGGACTGCAAACAGAAAACTACCAAATATGTGACAAACTGTCAGTGAAATGATATGCTGTAGCAACTAAAGCTATGAATAAAGACAAAGTTAGTATCTTCTAGGTCTGGTACATTATCAAAAGATAGCGCACCTAGATGGTTGAATTATAATTCATGTACCTAGTTTAACATCAACCAGTTATACTACACTCTCTCCCACTATAAGTTACAAATGCTAATTTTCTTAGAGAAAAAGAGCTTCCTCATCCCAAAGGGCCTTGATAAACATATCTTTCCAAATTTTTAACAAAAACAAATGAACAGAAAATCCAAAAAAATGTGATTGATACATGTCTAGGCTTAGCAGACTTGAAGCAGTATAGCCTTGTATTCACAAGACTGCATCCAAAACAAAACCTGCTGGAAGGTATTAAAGGTTAGTGAAAGTAGGTTTGTTTTGTTTCAGATTTAACAATCTGTTCTAAACAAGAATCACACAATTTAATGAAGGCCAGCTGTGTGACTCCTGAATAATCATGGCTAATTAAAGAAAGTGCTAATTCATGGACATCACTATCAGTGCTCTTGGATGTGAATGGACACCCTGCAGGAAAAAAATATAACTGTCCTTTTTACAATGTCTTACAGTATTGAAAATTGTAAAGCTTGTTTTCTGAAGACAGCCTACAGCCATTCTAAACCCTGCTCCCAAAACACAGTTCTAGGCTAGCATGTTTTTATCCATTTTCTTCCTTTCTGGTTTCCATCCATTTGTCGCCCTCCTGAACCCTACAAGTATATTGTTGCCAGCATAAACTGATTCTGTCTTATTAGCAATGGGACTCAACTAGGCCTACATTATAGATCCAGAAATTGTAGTCACAAAGTACAGTTGTGTACACCTACCATAAATGTAGATGTTAGAGTGTCTTCACTGTTGCAGTCATAACTGTAGGGTTCTCCCCTGCCGGCAGGCAGCCCTCAGTCGGCCAGAATCCCAAAGTCTGGTCCAGCGTCGGCTGTTCAACCATGCTCCCTGACGTCAGAATGCCAGGAGTATAAAGCTGACAGCCGACGCCATCTTCTCCAGTTTTTCTTGCCCCAGATGTCAGAGGAGTCCCAAAATGAAAAAGGTCCCATAACCTTTGCAAATACACCTCAGAAGAATGGTGAAAAAAGAAAAAAGGAATACACAAAAGAAAAAATAAGAGGGGACAGGAGGGAGGGAAACCCAGACTGCAACAGTGAAGACACTCGAACATCTACATTTATGGTAGGTGTACACAACTGTACTATGTTCATCGTGTTTCACTGTTGCAGTCATGACTGTAGGGTAGAATCCCAAAGCTGAAAGAAAGGGAGGTGGTCATAAAGAGGAAGGGGCGGCTAAAAGGCCCTGCAAGACTGCAGAGGCAAAGCCTGCCCTAGACTTAGAGTATAGAGTATAGAGGTAGATTGCAGTGCTTAGAAAAAGTATGCACTGAACTCCAAGTTGCAGCTTCCAAAATGTCCTTGGTAGGAAATCCCCTGTGGAAGGCCGCAGAAGTAGTGGCAGCAGCTCTGGTGGAATGAGTCCGTATACTCCCTGGGATTTGCTTTCCATGGTGAGAATAACAAAATTGGATTCCATGAGCAATCCATTTAGAAATGGTCTGTTTTGAAATGGCTTTACCTTGGGAACTTGAAGCATAAGAAACAAACAATTGTTCTGATTTTCTGATGTCCTTGGTTCTGTTCAGGTTCAGGTAAAAACGTAGTTGTCTGTGTACATCCAAGGAATGCAATATCCTTTCCCCTTTATTTTGAGGAGTGGGGAAAAAGGTTGGCAAGTGGATAGTTTGATTTAAAGCCACTTTGGAAACCACCTTAGGCATGAAGGTAGGATTAGTCCTCAAAGATACCCTGTCTTGATGAAAAATAATATAAGGTTCCACAGCCATAAGAGCTTGTAACTCTGAAACTCTCCTGGCAGAGGTTAGGGCTAACAGGATAGCTGTCTTCCAAGATAAAAAACTTGATGAAAGAAGAGGCAGCAGGCTCAAAAGGAGGCAAGGTTAGTTTTTCCAAAACATAGTTGAGATCCCAAGCAGGAATGGGAGGAGATCTAGGAGGTCTTAAGTTCTTAGCTCCTCTGAGAAACTGTCTCATGAGCTGGTGGGAAAAGATGGGAGGGTCTGTATTATAATGAGCAGAAATAGCAGAGGCATGTATCTTAATGGAAGAGAAAGAGAGACCCTTATGTAAGAGATGTGTCAAGTAAAGTAGAATTAAAGTAATGTTAGGAAGAAGAGGATCAGAATCCTGAGCCTGCATCCAGGAACAAAATCTTGTCCTAGCACTAGAAAATCTTATGCAGGAAAATGGAAGTCTGGCTTCTAAAATGACATCCATAACCTGCTTGGGCAGTAAAGAAGACATCAAAAGCCCTGGATTAACCAGGCCGCCAGGCTGAGAGTTCTGACATGAGAGTGTAGAACCTGACCCTGATGTTGGGACAGAAGGTTCGGAGACTGAGGTAAAACCCAAGGGGACTCCAGGATAGGTTTTTTAGAGTTGGATACCAAAACTGCAGAGGCCAATTTGGAGCCAGCAAGATTATAATCTTGGGCTTGTCCTGTTTTATCTTCAATAAAACCCGTGGAAGAAGAGGAAGAGGCGGAAAGGCATATCCCGAGAGGTTCCTCCAACTGAATGACAGGGCGTCCACTTTCCAAGCTTCTCTGTGGAAAGTCCTGGTGCAAAAATTCTGTAGTTGATGATTGAGATGGGATGCAAAGAGGTCTATGTGAGGACATCCCCAGACTGCTGTTATCATCCTGAATATTTTGGTGTCCAGCATCCACTCGTGTGGATCCGAAAGGTTTCTGCTCAGACTGTCTGCCAGGAAGTTTGTTTCCCTGGTAGAAACTGAGCTTGAAGATCCAGATTGTAAGCTAGAGCTGTGTTCCATAGATCCATGGCTAGTCTGCAAAGGGGGAAGGAATGAGATCCCCCTTGCTTGTTTATGTACCACATAACTGTGGTGTTGTCTGTCCGAATTAGCAGTTGTCCTGGTTGAAAAAGATTCCTGAAGGCCAATAGAGCTTTCTGAACGGCTAACATTTCCTTTAAATTGATATGCAGGTGCTTCTGATCCTTTGTCCAAAGGCCCTGCAAACAATTGCCCTGAAAATGGGCTCCCCAAGCATAATCCGAGGCGTCCGTGGTTAGAATCTGAGTGGCAGGAGGCAGACGGAAGGGTTTCCCTTTGTTTAGAGCACATGCCCTGGACCACCAAAGAAATTCCTTTTGAAGGCAAGGAAGGACGGAGATCAGTATGTCTAAACTGTGGCAATGCTGAGACCATACACTTTTTAGGTACCACTGTATTTTCCTCATGTGTAGTCTTGCATGTGTTACGAGAAGGATGCAGGAGGCCATGTAACCCAAAGCCTGCAGGAATTTCCTTGCAGATAGTTGAGTTAGAGTTGCCAAGGTTCTGAAAGTTGAAGCCAGCTGTAATTGTTTTTCGGATGTCAGAAATGCCATCTGGGTTGTGGTGTTTAGAAGTGCACCCAGAAAAGTTATCTGTTGTGATGGTGTCAAATTTGACTTTTTTATGTTTCCAGAGAATCCCAGGAACTTGAGGAGGTTCTGTACAAATTCTAGATGCTGGAGTAAGACATCCTTGCTGTCTGCCTGAATTAGACAATCATCCAGATAAGGGTAAATTTGAATTCCCTTGAGTCTGCAGTAAGCTACTACTGGAGCCAGGCATTTGGTGAAGACCCTGGGCGCAGTAGACAATCCAAAGGGCAGCGCAGAGAATTGAAAGTGCCTCGATCCGGCCTTGAACCTGAGGTATTTTCTGCGATCCTGCCTGATGGGAATGTGTAAATATCCTTCCTTTAAATCCAAAGTTACCATCCATGCATCTTTGGACAGCATTAGAAGTAGCTGCTGTAGAGTAAGCCTCTTGAATTTTGGAATCTCTAGAAAGGTGTTCAAGACCAATAGATCCAGAATGGGTCTCCATGAGTTTTGCTTCCTTGGGACTAGAAAGAGCCTTGAGTAAAAACCTTTTCCCATCTCTGAAAGAGGAACCAGTTCTATGGCATTCATAGCCAAAAGAACTTCCACCTGGTTTAAGGCCTCCGTCCATTGATGTTTTGGAAGGTCTGGCCATCCGCTTGGCCTTGGCAAGGTATGAAAATGGAATTTGTAACCTCTTAAAACCACATTCAAACCCCTTTTGTCTTGGGTTATTTGAGTCCAATTTTGATAAAAAGGAGAGAGTTTTCCTCCGAGAGGGGCTTCCAGGCAAGAAGTTCCTGTAGCCCAACAGAGGGAGTCATTGAGTTTGTTTCCTTTGAGATTGTGACCTGTCCTCTCCTCCCATAGGGGTGGAAGCAGTCCACTGTCTTGGTCTATAAGCAGCTTGTGTTTGAGGCCTCCCTCTGGAGCGTCTATATCTACCCCTCTGAGGCCTGTCTGAAGTGGGAAAGGACCAATTTTTTGAAGGCCAATTCCTGCTAAATCTAGGTGGCTGTACTTGTAAGAAATCTTTAACTGCTTGCATAGATTTCGCCTTATCCTCCATCTTTTTAATCACCTCTTCAGCTTTTGATCCAAACAAAACATTATGCTGAACAGGAGCATCCAATAATTTAGCCTTTACTTGTTCAGGTAAATTTTGTTCCTTTAGCCATGCATGCCTTCTAATGACTGTGCCAGAAGCCGCAGCCCTACAAGAAGCCACCAAGGCATCAAATCCACAGTGTAAACCATGCTACCCAACCTGTTCAGTGGCATGCAATAAGTCATGTAATTCCTTATCATCTGTACAGGCAGAAATGGAAGTAAGCTTTTGTTTTAAGACAGACAAGAGAAATTGCTGGTATTTAAGCATATGAAACTGACAGTTTAAAGCCCTAATGGACAAAGTAGCAGAAGTGTACACCTTTTTGCCCCATCTTTCTAAGGATCGAGAATCCTTTTCAGTAGGAATGGGATTTTTGGCAGAAGCGGCCTTAACTCCCTTAGGACCATGAGAAATGGTGTCAGGGTCAGCAGCAGGGTTCTTGTATAAAAACTGATGGGAATCAGGAACCCTGTAATATCTATCAGGCTTAACAGGAGCAGGAGGAAAAGAGTCAGGGGTTAAGTTAGCCTCCGAAAAGGCATCATCCATAATATCCAAAACAGGAGGAATAGCCAGGGGTCTATGTTGGGGAAGAAGAAGAAAATCCCTCAGTCTTTTCTTGGACTCCGAATACTCCTGTCCTTCCCAGTGAAAATGTTCCCTCATTTCATGCAAAGTTTCCCCAAAAGAGAAATCCTCAGGGGGAGAAGCTGAAGGAATGGATTCTTCAGCATCAGAATCCTCATAAGGAGGGAAAGAATATTCCTGATCAGAAGAAGAAACTGAGGAAACAGAAGCCTGATCAGAAGAATCATAATAAACATCCTGCCTTGGCCTTTTGTCTGGAGGGGGATGTGAACCCCTAATTATAGTAAGTAAATCCTCCACCATCTTGAGTAACTGTTTCTGTGACTTGGGAGCCGGTTCAGAAGAAGCCTGTGTTGAAGTCTTTGATTTAGAAGGAGTTTTTGCCTTTGTCTTTGGCTTTGCCTTTACTAGTAGCTGAGTAGGCCTGAAAACCCCTTCGGAAGCCGGTACCGGCACAGCGGCTCCGGACCCATCCAAAGGAGCATTGTCTGAAGGTCCTGCAACAGAAATATTTAAAGGCTTGGTTGGCTCCTCATGAGAGTCCATTTCGGCCGTCGGTTCTGAAATGGCCGACGACAGGGGCTGCAAAAGCGCCTCACTGATGACGGCCGAACCTGAAGCTGGCTCCACTTGTGCGCTATCATCAGATTTGGACCTCGGAGGCCTGTCTTTATCCTTGTGACGTTTGTGAACTCCGGTAGCCAGGACCGTATCCGACGACATTTTGTAGTTAAAGCGCCTACCGAAGTAATGAAAAGCAAAATCGTACCTTCATTTAATTGTACGTTGACTGAATATAGCACAAAACCGACAACTAGCTACGTCGTGGTCAGGGCCTAAGCAAGGAATACAGTAAAAATGAAAATCCTTATGAGGTATTTGCTTCCCACATGAAATACAATTATTAACTTTTTCTGACATCGGAGTGGAGCAAGAAAAAAGTTTCCCCAACGGGGTACTTAGCTTTGAGTGGAGAAGAAAGTCTTCGGACCGAAGTATATAGAAAAATTCGTCAGGAGTCAGCCGACCAGCACTTGCGAACTGCTATCACCGCACGGCAAGAAAGACTAGAGAAGATGGTGTCGGCTGTCAGCTTTATACTCCTGGCGCTCTGACGTCAGGGAGCATGGTTGAACAGCCGACGCCGGACCCAGACTTTGGGATTCTGGCCGACCGAGGGCTGCCTGCCGGCAAGGGAGAACCCTACAGTCATGACTGCAACAGTGAAACACGATGAACATCATATTCCTAATAACTGCTGACAACTCCAGAAATATATTTTCTCCTACATGCGTACTCTCCACAGCCCTTCTTTAGAAACAGCTCTGCAAGCTACAGACACACTGCCACCAGTCTTCCTCACTTCATCCCTGCATGGTAGTGTAAAGTAACCTCATTTCATTCTTGTATAGCGCAAAAAGATTTTACCTCGGACTGTAACCACCCCAGCTATTTACTTACTTTCTCTCGCTCTCTCCCAAAACTCAGACAGAAAGCTGAATATGATCTTGTTTACAGAAAATTATAACAAATATAACCCACTGCTATGTAAAGCCAGCACCAGAGTTTACCGGATTCATGTTTTCCTTTGGGATACGCAGAGGTTCATATTCATAGCCAATCTAAAGCCACTGTGTCCCATGACCATTCACAGCTTGTCAATATCCTACCACAGGCTACACCCTCTTTATCCAGGAAGACCATACAAATCAATCCTCAAACAAATTTGTGGATATACCCAATAAGCCATCTAGTTTATGTTTACAGGAATATTGCAAGTTGCACTCCTTAACATGTTGGAATGTTTATTCCAGAGGTTTGGGAGGCAATGGGATATAAACCTGTCCCTCCAATGAGTTTTATTTATCTGTTGCTAAAGATTTAGGTTCCTGATTCTAGTTTTGGTACAGGTATCAGACTTGCAGAGAAACATAAGGTCCAGGATAATTGGGTCTCTAAGGATATGGTAAGTGAGCCAGAGATCTTCCCTCAAAATTTATAAGACAATAAGTGAAGGGATAGAGTTTCCAGCCTCACTCAGTAGATCAGGGACTTCAGGTCTGTGATCTTTTTGGTTAGGAAACTTCACGTTTTTTCTACTTTTTTCACGTTTACTGAGATACACCCATAAGGGGGTGCTATACTTGATAATTGTCATGATCAATGTTGGTTACAAGGGAGTGATTACCTCTTTAGACTTTGGTAATACAGCTTTGGCTATTAGCTTTGTTAAATAAAAATATTTCCTGTCAGCCACTCTCACACAATGGCCAAGAGACAAGAAGCTATCAACCAAAATAGCTTTCATTAACACTTTCCTTATATACTGTGGAAAAATCCCCCCATCCTAAGCTCTACGATACAGTTCCAAAGTCTCCATGTTGCACTATGCCCTCTCAGCATCTACATTATCTGCTTGTTTGTTTCTTCACCAGGGTAGACTGTTTATCAAGTATAACCAATTGTAGGGTTGAAAAGTAAACGGCTTTACAGAACAAAGTAAACAATGCAAAAAAAAAAAAAGTTTTGCATGACAGAAAACTTTGATGATAAAATCTGTTAATGTCTATAGAGTTCTACAAGTTGCAGAGCACAACAGATTGACAGAATAAGGTAAAATAGAAGCAATAACATTACATAAAAAATGTCAAAATATCAATATTACTGAGTTCTCCAAGTGTGTGTGTGTGTCTGTATTTGTATGTGTATTATACAGGTTTACTATGGTATGTTTGAAAGGGGTCGGGTCGAACAGTGACAACAAAATATAACGCTGAAATTTACAACAGTGGAAGACCAGAATGTCGAAAACGGGAAACACAAAAATGTGTATTCAACATTTTCGACATTCCTGTCTTCCACTCGACGTATTCAGCTTACCTCTACTATTTAGCAGGGGGGCTACGCCCCACACTCCCGCACATTAAATATACCAACTCTGAGATTGCACTACAGTGAGGAAATGGGCTACTTCCCTGTTCCTCACTGAAGCATGACCTCCCTCCACAGTCTCGGCACGTCACTAGCTGAAAGGTCGAGTGCACACACACACACACACACACACACACACACACACACACACACACACACACACACACACACACACACACAAAAACTGAAATTCACACTGAAGTGACAAAAGTCTGAGAGCAGAACTAAAATGCATGAGGAAGGCAATATGGTGAATTAGATGACAAGTCCCACGAGTGTACCTGCATCTGTTTTGTTTGGACAAGAAGTCTTTAAATATGGAAACAAAACCTAGAGTAGGGAAGAATAGATGGTTAACCCCTTCAGGTCCAAGGCAGAGATTTCGAGAGTTTAGGGCCAAGAACTTAGACACCATAATTTGTGCATTGGAGATTATTTCATAGAGTTTGGAGCATATAGCCTGAATTTGAATGGCTTCTTAGGTTAAATCCTAAGGGGATGTATATAAAGAGTTTATTGCAGAGAGTGGATGACTGGGTCATTCTGGAGTACTTTAAAAATTAGTGACTTGAGAAGAAGGTCAGTTCTTTGTTTCACAAGCAGGCATATGGCATGGGTTCTCTTATGAAGAATTTGCTACAAAATGGCATCTTTTGTTATATTTGAGTTGTATTGTTTTGGTGTTCTTGATAGAATATGGCCTGCCATTAATTGCCATGGTCTCAATTTGGATTAAAAGGATGCTCTTCCCTCTGGCATCCCCTAGCTGAACAGAAGACAAACTGGGATAGCTTCTGGGCACAGAACAGTAGACAGTTGAGTTTGAAGTGGATTTTTTTCAATGCCTGTGTGTTAAATGTAAGTCTGGCCTAGCCACATTCCCAGATAACTGAAGGTAGGTATGGCTTCAATATTGTGGTCACTTAAGTCTTTCATAAGGAGAGTTTAGGGGTATTTTGATAGTTTTTGGTGGGTTTCAATGATCACAGATTTTTTTTGTAGGGTTACGAAGAAGCTTTTTAGAAGAAATCCATGTAATAAGACTGAAATGAACCAAGTGGAATTGATCTTTGTCTTGGTGACTAAAACTATATCGGAAAACAACACTGTCAGCCTTGAATAGCAGTTAAAGGTGGTGAATATCAAAAGGAAGTTTGTTCACAAAGACTGAAAGCAGAGGAGGAGCTAGGTAGAGCCATGTGGAATGTCAGAGCATACAAAGGAGGAGCCAGAAGACGGCACTTTGGAATGTCAAAACAGAGAAGGAGTTAGGAGACGGCCCTGTGGAATGTCAAAACAGAGAAGGAGCTAGAATAGATCCCTGTGGAATGTCATAGCATAAAGCGGAGGAGTTAGGATACAGCCCTGTAGAATGTCACAGCACACAGAGCAGGAGCTAGGATAGAGTCCTGTAGAATGTCACAGTATACAAAGGATCTAGGGTAGAGCCCTGTAGAAGAACGTCACAGCACACAGAGGAGGAGTTAGGATACAGTCAGTTTGTAACAGAAGTTAAGTACGCTGCTACTGTTGGGTAAACTAAGCAGACTGCTCACCAGTGCCTTACACTACTCTGCTACTCTTACTGTCTGACACCGTGGGAACAACATGGTGAATAAATAATTGTGTTTTTATCTGTATGCCACATATTGTTTCTTGGTTCTTCAGCAATATCTTATTTTTGAGCAAGATTTTATTTTGTCTTTACTATGTCTGGATATGGCTGAAAAATAGCCCCTAGTAATACACTTGCATTACCTGTAAAATAACTACAGAAATAAGCACAGCTCACCCTTCAGACTAGAATTTGGATGACTAAGCCGGAATAATTACTAAACTGTTCTGTAGCACAGAGGAATTGAATACTGACTGCAATCACAGTAACTACAGCTTAGCTAGTGGATCCCAAATGCTGATGGAGGTAGACAGGGGGATGGGAGTAAGTAGCCAACAATGTCTCACACCCCCAAAGAAAGAACTTTGGATGTTCTTCGTGGTTTACTGTTACAGTCATTACTGTAGGGTTCTTCCTGCTGGCAGTAGCCCTCGATCGGCAAGAGTCCCAAAGTCGGGTCCGACATCGGCTGAAGTCGCTCCTGCCCTGTCGTCAGTGCCCCAGGGGTATAAAGACCTCAGCCAATGCCATTTTCCCCAGTCTTTCTTGCCATGCGGTGCCCGTTGCAAAGCAGTTCGCAAGTGCAGGTCGGCCGACTCCTGTTTATTTTTGGTGGCTTTTGAATTGAAGACTTCTTCTTTTGAGCTAAGTACCCCGTTGGGGAAACCTTTTTCTTGCTCCAGTCCGATGTCAGAAAAAGTTAATAACTGCATTTCTTGTGGGAAGCAAATACCTCATAAGGATTTTCACTCTTACGGTATACCTTGCTTAGGTCCTGACCACGACATAGTTAATTGTAGGTTTTGTGCTAAGTTTAATCAATGCACTATCAGGCGTAGGTACGATTTTGCCTTCCATTATTTTGGAAAAAGATTTAATTACAATATGTCATCAGATTCTTATCCGGCTACTGCAATGTATAAGAGGCACAAGGATAAAGACAGGCCTCCGAGGTCCAAAGTGGATGACTTTATTCAACCAGAGCCAATTGCCGGTTCGGCTGTCATCAGTGAGGCGCTTTTGCAGCCCCTGTCGTCCGCCACTTTTGAACCGGTTGCCTGTACCGACTCCTGTGAGGAGCCGATGGGGCCTTCAGACTTTTCAGGGATTGGACCTCCGGATATTGCTCCCTCAGATGGGTCTGCAGCCGCTGTGCAGGCACCGGCTTCTGAGGGAGTTTTTAGGCGTACACAGCTTCATGTACAGATGACTCCAGTTTTGCAGTCAAGGACAAAGGGAGACTAAGGCTCTGGCAAAGGCAAAGCAGCATGCACAGGCACCTTCTGTTCAGGGCCCTAGACCTCAAAGACAGATGCTTAGAATGGCTGAAGACCTGTTAACTATGATCAGGGGTTCTCATCCCCCTCCTGACAAGAGACCTAGGCTAGAGCCAGATTATGATTCCTCAGATCAAGTTTCGATTTCTTCTGCTTCTTCTTCTGAGCAGGATTATTCCTTCCCTCCTTATGAGGATTCTAATGCTGAAGAATCCCTTCCTTTGGCCTCTCCTCCTGAGGATTATTTATTTGGGGAAACCTTGGATGACATGAGAGAGCAATTTCACTGGGAAGGGCAGGAATACTCTGAATCTAAGAAAAGGCTTAGGGATTTTCTTCTGCTTCCACAGCATAGACCCCTGGCTGTTCCCCCTGTATTGGACATTGTGGATGATGTTTTTACAGAGGCATCTCTCTCTCTCCTGATTCTTTTCCTCCTGCTCCTGTCAAACCGGATAGGTATTATAGGGTTCCAGATTCCCACAAATATCTTTTTAAGAATCCTTCAGCTGATCCAGAAACTATTTCTCAGGGCCCTAAGGGTGTTAAAGCGGCCTCTGCTAAGAATACTATTCCCTCTGACCGAGAGTCCAAAGCCTTGGAAAGATGGGGCAAAAAAGTTTATACTTCTGCTACATTGTCTATTAGAGCTTTGAATTGTCAATTTCATATGTTAAAATACCAGCAATACCTTTTGTCTGTGTTAAAGCAAAAGATGTCTGCTGTTTCTGGTGGTGCAGACAATAAGGAATTACAGGATTTATTGCATGCTACTGAACAGGTGGGTAAACATACCCTGCACTGTGGTTTTGATTCTTTGGAGGCTTCTTGCAGGGCTGCAGCAACTGGCGCAGTTATTAGAAGGCATGCTTGGTTAAAGGAGCAAAGTTTGGTGAGCAGGTTAAAGCAAAGCTTTTAGATGCCCCTTTGCAACACAATGTTTTGTTTGGAGCCAAAGCTGAGGAAGTATTGAAGAAAATGGAAGACAAAGCCAAATCTATGCAGACGGTTAAAGATTTTCTACAGGTACAATCCCCTAGATTTAGCAGGAATTGGCCAGCTAAACTTTGGTCCTTTCCGAGCTCAGACAGACATCAGAGGGACAGATACAGGCGTTCCAGAGGCAGAAATAAGCAGTGGATTGCCCCCTCTCCCAAGGGAGGGGAAGATAGGTCACAACCTTACAGGAAACGGTCATTATGACTCTCCCTTACTAGCTCCAGGGGCTCCCCTCCTGGATGCGCCTTTGGGAAGAAAAATCTCTTTTTTTTATCACAATTGGAGCCGCATAACCCAAGACAAATGGGTTCTGGACATGTTTCAAGGGGTTACAGGTTTCATTTCCATACCTTGCCAAAATCAAAAGGATGGCCAGATCTGCCAAAGCATCAATGGGCAGAGGCACAATGGCAAGTTCGGTCCCTCATGGATATGAGGGCCATAGGTTTGGTACCAGATTCAGAAATGGGGCAAGGGTTTTATTCAAGACTTTTTCTGGTTCCCAGGAAGGAAAACGCATGGAGACCAATCCTGGACCTTTCCGTATTGAACACCTTCCTAGAAATTCCAAAATTCAAGATGCTCACTCTGCAGCAGCTGCTGCCTATGCTGAGCAAGAACGCTTGGATGACTTTGGACTTGAAGGAGGCTTACCTGCATATCCCCCTGCGGAAAGAGTGCAGATGGTACCTGAGATTCAAAGCGGGCTCGAGGCATTACCAGTTCTCTGTGCTGCCCTTTGGCTTATCTACTGCGCTCAGGGTCTTTACAAAGTGCCTGGCACCAGTAATGGCATTTTGCAGACAGAAGGGAATTCAAATATACCCTTATCTGGACGATTGTCTCATTCAAGCAGATGACAAGGAGACTTTACTTCAGCATCTAGCATTTGTGCAGCATCTTCTCTTGTGTCTAGGGTTCATGGTGAACCTAAAGAAATCAAACCTGGTGCCCACGCAGCAAATTACTTTCCTGGGTGCGCTTCTGAGCTCTACAACCCAGATGACTTATTTGACACCAGACAAAAAAGTGCAACTGGCTTCTTATTTCAAAAATCTGGCTTTAATGAGTCAGCTGTCTGCAAGAAAAATTCTGCAGGCTCTGGGTTACATGGCATCCTGCATTCTATTAATACCATATGCAAGGCTGCATATGAGGAAGATACAGTGGTACCTCAAGAGTGTATGGTCTCAGCATTGCCACAGTCTGGAAACAGTGATCGCAATTTTGCCTGGTCTCCGGCAGGAGTTTCTTTGGTGGGCCGAGGCCTGTCTCCAGAACAAGGGGAGGCCTTTCTGTCCCATTCCAGCCAATCAAGTCATAACGATGGATGCTTCGGATTATGCATGGGGAGCCCACATGCAAGGGAAATGTCTTCAGGGTGCCTGGCAGAGGACCAAATGCATCTGCACATAAATTTGAAGGAGATGCTAGCTGTACAGAATGCCCTGACAGCCTTCAAAGATCTTATTCTACCGGGGCAATTACTGATTAAGACGGACAACACTACAGTGATGTGGTACATAAACAAGCAGGGAGGATCACACTCTTACCCCCTGTGCAGATCGGCCATGGCTCTGTGGAACACAGCACTAGCCAACAAGGTGGACTTACAAGCTCAATTCCTGTCAGGAAAGGACAACACTCTGGCAGACAGTCTAAGCAGAAATCTTTTGGATCCACACGAATGGATGTTGGATGTTTGGATATTCAGGATGATAACGGAGGCATGGGGGTTCCCGGACATAGATCTTTTTGCATCTCCCCAAAACCATCGACTTCAAACGTTCTGCACGAGGACCTACCACAAGCTAGCATGGAACGTGGATGCCCTTTCATTCAGTTGGAAGCACCTCTCAGCATATGCTTTTTCTCCTTTGCCACTTCTACCTCGGATACTTCTGAAAATCAAACGGGACAGACCGCAAATGATTTTACTGGCTCCCAAATGGCCTTGGCAATTTTGGTATTCCACCGTGATGAACCTGGCTCAGGGTCCACCCTGGATTTTGCCACAACTTCCACATCTACTGTCTCAACGAGACAGCTATATCCTGCACAACCATGTTAAAACTCTGAATCTAGCAGGCTGGCGGATCCAGGGTCTTTAAACAGTTCTACCCTTACCAAACAGGTACTGGACGTAATTCTTGAAGCTAGACGGCCCAGCACCAGGAAATCTTATGCAGGTAAATGGAAAAGATTTTGCTCCTGGACTCAGGCCCAGGGTTTTGATTCTGCAGTTCCAAACATTCCTCTGATTTTACAATGCCTAACAGAGATGTTACATAAGGGCCTATCTTTTTCATCTATCAAAATTCATGCTTCTGCTATTTCTGCACATTACAATACAGATCCCCCAATCTTTTCTCATCCGTTACTTAAGCAATATACGAGAGGGGCGAAGAATATAAGGCCTCCTTTAAGAGCACCAGTTCCCACTTTGGATCTCAACTTTGTTTTGGAAAAGTTAACTTTGTCTCCTTTTGAACCTGCAGCTTCCACAGATTTAATGTTTTTATCATGGAAAACTGCTTTTCTTTTAGCCATTACTTCTGCCAGAAGAGTTTCAGAATTGCAAGCTCTCATGGCTGTGGAACCCTTTATTATTTTTCATCAGGACAGGGTGTCCCTGAGGACTAATCCCACCTTTATGCCTAAGGTGGTTTCGAATGTATCCTTGAATCAGACTATTCATTTGCCTACCTTTTATCCTAATCCTCAAAGTGAAGAGGAAAGTATTTTGCATTCTTTAGATATACACAGGCAGCTTCGTTTTTACCTGGACAGGACCAAGATTTTCAGGAAATCGGACCAATTGTTTGTGGCTTATGCTTCTACCTCACAGGGGAGAGCAATCACTAAGCAGACTATTTCTAAGTGGATTGCCCAATGCATCAAGTTCTGTTACTCTCATCATGGTAAACCTGTTCTTGTTAATGTCAGAACACATTCTACCACAGCTACTGCAACTTCGGCAGCTTTTCTCAGTGGAGTTCCTACCAAGGAGATCTTAGAAGCTGCAACTTGGAGTTCTGTGCATACTTTTTCTAAGCACTACAACCTCCCTCTCTATTCTAAATCTAGGGCAGGCTTTGCCTCTGCAGTCCTGCAGGGTTTTGTGGCCGCCCCTTCTGTTCCTTCTCCATCCACCCTTTCTTAGCTTTGGGATTTAACCCTACAGTAATGACTGTAACAGTTACGAAGAACATAGTACAGTTGTGTACTCTTACCATAAATGTAGATGTTCGAGTATGTTCACTGTTACAGTCTGGGTTACCCTCCCTCCTGTCCCATCTTTTGTTCTTCTTTGAGTGCTGTGTCTCCTTGACATTTCTTTTTTCTCCAAGGTACTTTTGCTGGTGATATTTGGGAATATTCTGGTTTATGTTTGCTTATTCTTTTTGATTAAGCTTTTGGCCTTTATTTTTGGGCACCTGACATCTGGGGCAAGAAAAACTGGGGAAAATGGCGTCGGCTGAGGTCTTTATACCTCTGGCGCACTGACGTCAGGGCAGGAGCGACTTCAGCCGACGTCAGACCCGACTTTGGGACTCTGGCCGATCGAGGGCTGCTGCCAGCAGGAAGAACCCTACAGTAATGACTGTAACAGTGAACATACTCGAACATCTACATTTATGGTAAGTGCACACAACTGTATTTTCTAGGTTGTGATTCTTCAAAACCACCACCTGATAGATATCAGGAGCTAATCTGGTGCAGCAGACTGGACCAAAAATCCAAGCAGCCATTTTCTTAGTAACAGTCAGCCCAAACTTATTAGAGGTCTAAAGGCAAATCCTCAATCAAAGTGGAGACCCCACCCCTCAGCTTAGAGAGATCTGGAGGTACTTCAGCTATGCAGGGTAGAATTTGCACCTGTCACCACTGGGCTTCCGGATATTGGCTAAGGCTCTTGCCACCCCCATAGTGCCTTTTTTAGGCAAAGCTCAAAAGACAAACCCACCTCCTTAGAAAATAAAAATGGAAAAAAATTAAGGGTAATGCTGCTCAACGCCAGAAGTCTAAATCTCAAGATGCAGGCACTCGATGCACTCCTCAGTATGGAGAACATCGATGTCTGTGCAGTAACTGAAACCTGGTTCAAGGCTCCTGAGAGCACCCCAGCGCTACCAGGCTATACCTCGTATCATGCTTTTCGGCCCCAAAACCCGGGCCGAACCACAAAGGGAGGGGGAGTGTCCATATTCATCAAGGACACCCACACCTTCAGGTTAGTAGCAACACATGAAGCATCGGAGACCATACAGGTGCAACTAACCGTAGGCAAAACTGCTATACAACTGGTAGCATGTTACAGACCATCCTCCCAATCTCAGGAACCCCACTCAGCCTTCCTGAAGACATTGGAGGATATGAATGTATCACAAAATACCATCATACTGGGAGACTTCAACTACCCTAACATAGATTGGGTACATTATTCTAGCCCTAACACCCTAGCCCAAAGGTTCCTGGAATTCATAAATTCAAATGCACTGGAACAACTAGTCACCTCTCCCACTAGGGGAGATAATATACTAAACCTGATCATCACAAACATGGGGACAAAATGCTCCACACCGGAGGTATACCCCTCACTAGTGAGATCTGACCACAAACTAATCACCCTGGATATACATATCCCACCTCCACCTCCAGCACAAAAAACCACAGTGAAAAACTTCTCAAAAGCAGACTTCACTCTTCTTAAGACGGAGATGGTATACTTTAAGCCCACTGGGCCAGTGGATACCACATCCCACAATGCTGAATCCTTCACAAATGCTTTCTATGGACATCTCCAAGAATGCATGGATCATGCAATCCCAAATAAATCCAAGACCCTCTCCACCAAAGGTAAGCGTCCTGTCTGGAGGACCTCAGCCATTAACAAACTGCATAACAAAAGAAGGAAGCTACTGCACGACAGAGCAAAATCCCATAAAGGGAAGACATCTCTGATCAACACTAGCAGAAAACTACGTTCTCTCATAAAAACATCCAAGGCCAACTTTGAGAGAAAAATCGCTAAGGACACTAAAGATAACCACAAAGCCTTCTTCAGCTATGTTAGAAACCTGGGCAGAAACCCTCAGATATGCTCAGAGTTAGTTCACAACAACAAAAAATACACTGAACCCACAGATATTGCCAACATTCTGACTGACAGGTTCAGTGCAAATTTCTCCCCTCCCTCACCCCCAAAAGAAGAAATACTTATCCCAGCTGAATGTAATCTCCCTGTCATCTCAGATGTCCAGGTGAAAGCCGCCCTCAGCAAAGCTAAAAACACAGCATCAATGGGACCTGACGGTATCCCGGGTTGTGTGCTACGTGAACTCCAAGAGGAGCTAAACCCGCACATAAAAATGCTATTTAATCTTAGCCTTACTACAGGATATGTACCTGAACACTGGCATACAGCAACAGTGGTCCCACTCCACAAAAGGGGTACCTCTACAGACCCTGGGAACTACCGCCCCATAAGCTTAACCAGCCTGGTCTACAAAGCTATGGAAAGAATCATTATGGAACTCATAAACAGAGACATTGGGGACCTACAGACACTTGATCCCACCCAGTTCGGCCGGCTTTGTAAAGGGCAGATCCTGCCTTATGAACCTGGCTGACTTTTTCGAAAGTCACTAGAGCCATTGATGAGGGCAAAGCAGTCGATACAGCCTACCTGGACTTGGCTAAGGCCTACGACAACATACCCCACTCAGGCATCATAGATAAGCTCAACAGCTTAAATGTAAACCCTTATGTCACTAGATGGGTTGCAAACTGGCTAAAGGACAGAACCCATAAAGTTAAAATCGCTGGAGCAATGTCAGACTCAAAGCCAGTCACAAGTGGTGTCCCACAGGGATCTGTCCTGGGACCCCTCTTGTTCGGCATTTATTTCTCAGATGTTAAAGCAAACATGGGAAGGTTGTGGCTGACCAAGTTTGCAGATGACTGCAAACTAGGTGCCATAGTCGATACACCAGCGGACACATACATCCTACAAAAAGGCCTCACAGAAACTGACAACTGGTGCCGGAGTCATGGCCTTAAACTAAATGCCAAAAAATGTATAGTCACCCCCTTTGGGAAAAACAAAGTACCCACAAATTATCACATAGACAGCAACCCACTGAGTATGGAAAAAGTAATCAGAGACCTAGGGACCCAAGTCGACAGCGACCTCTCATTTGACACCCACATTGCCAAAGTGGTTAGAAAGACATTCTACCTTGCACACCTTATCATGAAGGGATTCACATCCAGATCCAAGGATGTCATTGTACCCCTATACTCCTCCCTCATCAGACCCATGATTGAGTACAATGCCCCATTTGGTATGTACCTCACCCGGCATTTGCAACATCTGGAGAGACCACAAAAGTACCTCACCAAGAGGATTAAGGGTCTCCAACATATGTCTTATTCTGCCAGACTAAAGAAACTCCAGCTCTATTCAGTAGCATACCGCCTGCTCAGAGGTGATCTGTGCCTGACGTACAAGGCCATGTCCAATCAGGAACTGATGGACATGCTCCACCTCAAAAAATCCAAATCCATCAGAACCACGAGAGCTAAAGACTTAAACCTCGGCACAAGTATGAATAGGACATGCTGGAGGGATAGATTCATAACCCAGAGGCTTCCCATGCTCTGGAACAGAATCCCAGTTCATGTTAGGCAGAGCCCCTCACTAACTCTCTTCAAGAGAAATCTTGATGAGTGGATGGGAGATCGTAAGTTTACCCCAGGAGTCACATCTGTGTCACTACTAGACAGGGGCACAGTAAACTAATTCTATTATATAAGGGGACCTTCACTGTGTCACTACTAGACAGAGGCACAGTATTCTAAATCTATTCTGTACATTTTTGTACCATTTCATGGGGTGGCTAAAGCCACATCACTATGGCTAGGCTTACAAATGCCCCAGGGCAGACAGCCTAGTACTAAACTATGAATCAGAATAAGAAAAAAAAAGAGCCAATCAGTTGCTCTTGATTGATGACAGTCAGATAAAGCAGCAGCCAAAATTACACAATCAAGCAAATGTACAATTAAATAAGTCACTCTATTTGCTGCAGTCTTTTCATCCAGGTTAGCACATCAGAAGAATGTACTTAGTATTACTTAATGCACATATACATCTGTAACAACTCATTTAAAAATCTGAATATCAGACTGGTACAGCCAGGTGGGTGGTGCTGCGGTAGCGTTCTCGCCTCACAGTAAGAAGCTGTCCGGTTCGATTCTCAGCTAGAGAGTCTTCTGTGTGGAGACATGCGTGAATGGGCGTACCTTCATTAAAGGTTGTGCATCAGAGCTGGCAACTCGGCACGTTAAAATCTACTGCCAACCATTAGTGGACCGGAGTTCCGCTGTGGCGACCCCTAACCAGGAAAAGCCGAAAGACACAACAACAGCCAGGTGGGTTGTTTATGCATTGGTC
Source organism: Protopterus annectens (assembly GCF_019279795.1). Lineage (NCBI taxonomy): Eukaryota > Metazoa > Chordata > Ceratodontiformes > Protopteridae > Protopterus > Protopterus annectens. The sequence continues at coordinate 1,369,959,896 of NC_056728.1, read as the reverse complement.
CTTTCCCGGCTGGATTAAAGTAATGCCCTACACCTGGGACTTCTTCACACTCAGCTTGATTGTTTACATGTGGTGGTGCAGGACTCTGCAGCCATATTACTGACTGGTATGCCTCATTACCAGCATATTACACACCTATTCTGCACAGCCTGCACTAGAATCCAATTCCTCATAAAACTATTTATATAAAGAACTTGGTGCCAGCTTGTACCCATTTATGACCTAGGTCCCTTCTACCTAAAAGGAGCTTGTTTTCCCATATTGCCCCACTCAGATTTTGTACTCTGCTTCCCAGGGGGGTTACTACAGGTTCCACAGATGCATCCTGACATGTCTGGTGTCCACATATTTGCCTTACAGCCTCCTCAGCTGTAGCACTTATTACCTCAGTGGCCTCAGGAATGCCCTTCTTTGGCTGGCTTCCAAAGTGTTCTCAAACCTATTTTTTCAAAACAACCTTTGATGGTGGGATGACTTACTGAATTATATTACCTAGAGTTGTATTTATTGACTCCATCAGTTTGTACCTTTTATTCTTTTTTGCATGTTTTACAGTTTATTTCCCCTTTTATCTATGCAGGCAGTTTTTTTTTTTTTTTATAAAATACCTTCATTAAATTAAAATTAAAGATGACTACAAAATACTGCCTTGAAGATTTACTACAAAAGGGAAGCAACCACCCTAACCTTGTTGGGAAGCAGCTTATACGATTTATTTAGGAGTCAGTTAAAGCTTTGTGCCATAATCATTGAGTGCCACTTCCCAATTTAGGCTCACGTTAGAATGTGAACAAATATTAATGAAACTCTTCTGCACTTAAAATTGTGTGAGGTAAAACAGGAAGTGATCGACTTTTTTTTCTCAGACACTCCATTACAATTTCATTATACAATGATATAGAAGACATTTTTGCATTTTCTCCTCCCTCTTCTTTCATGCACAATGCCCAGCCTCACTCTCTTGCCAAGATATAAATCACATATATTGAATAGAAAGATAAAAGCATACATCGGAGGAAGTGAAGTTCCCCGATACTCCAAATCAACTTGTTACACAGTCTAATAAATAAGAATAATAGGAGAGTGCAATTATACAGTTAGGCTTGGAGGATGGCAGAAAGGAAGAGTTCACAGCATGTGATGCAGAGTAAATAAATACCACAAACATGGGAAGACAGAGTTCTCTCTAGGGCTCAGATGACAGGCATGCAATACAGATTATGGCAAATGTAAAGTCATACCATGAATTTAAAACCTAGCTGCGGTGGTGCAGCGGTCAGCATTGTCGCCTCACAGCAAGAGGTTCTCCCATTCGATTCTCGGCTGGAGCACCTTCTGTGTGGAGACTTCATGTCCTCCCAGAGGTCGAGTGATGTTAAAGAAATGCAGGTAGTTGCGAGTGTGAATGGGCGGGCCTTCGTTGAAGGTTGGGCTGGCAACTCAGCACCGTAAAATCCACTGCCAATCCTGAGCGGATCTGAGTTCCACTGTGGCGACCCCTAACCGGGAAAAGCCGAAAGACTAGTTTAGAATGCAATTAATTTACACCGAGGGAGTAAGTGACTGAGGATGGTAAATCTGCTCACTATTGTGATACATAAGTGGTTATCAGGCTATGGGGAAAGGGCTAACACATAGGGACAAAATAAACTAACAAAAGATGGTCTCAGAGCTTTGGTTTGAATGTTGCAGAAGTAGTGAATTCTTTCATTCATTCAGCGAACACAAGAAGATGCACTAACCTAAAAGAACCAAAGAGCATATTATCATTCTGTGCACTGGTTCCTCAGACCATTAATGAAAAGTGAGGTTTTGCATGACAGCTCAAACCCTGAACTAATTCAAGTATCTGTTGTTCTATGGAGCTGTTCTGTATAATACTTGGGCATCTGAGATACAGCAACATTGCATAAATGTTCAACTCAATACTTAGAGGACATTATCAACTAATGTTTTTACTACAGTTAAACGGCATTTGTCATTTTTATATTGTTTATTTATTTAACATTGTTGACCAGGAAAGTCTGGCTGGACACATGTCCATTTTCAGAGGAGGCCTGGGGAGAAAAGCTCCATTGTACATACAATGCAGTAACATACAATATAAACACAGTAAGACTAGTAGGTATATACAGTACTATGTTATCACAGTTCCTAGTACATTTTGTACACAGTAGATTTATAAATTCTGAGCATGCATTTATTTAGAATTTATAGGTACAATATTTTGCAGTTATGCTTTCAAAAGGTCACATTAGAATTAGAAAATCGGTAAGAAAAGTTGCTACTTATCTTTGTCTTTACCCACGGGTGTTACAGGAGCATAGCCTATAACAGTTACCAGACATACTCCCACCTTACCAAACCTAACAAATTTATTACCACCCGCTCACTTTCTCATTTCTGTCCTAACTCCTTTATTCACCAACTCTCCAAAATTAACTGGTCTTACCTCACCATTCTTCCTTTAGATGAAGCTGTCCACTCCTTCAGCACTACATTCCTAAACATTCTTAACTCCCTTGCTCCTCTTCGCACAATTAGAATCAAATATAATACTGCTCCCTGGCTCACTAAATCTACCAGAACCCTCATAGGATTTAGAAAATGTGGACTAAAACTAGGACCCCTTCCATTCTTCAGAAATATAAAGAACTCAGAAATAAAATAAAACAAATCATCCATTATGACAAAATAAACTTCTATGCCAATCCTCCCTCTACTCTTAAATCAGACCCAAAGAAATTCTGGAGCTCTATTAAACAGATTCTGCATCCAGAAAACCCTTCCTCTCCTAACCCATGTCCCAGTGCAACACCTGAAGACATAGCCAACAAATTTAACAATCATTTTATAAACTCAATAACCTCCATAATAAATTCTCTCCCCCCAGAAACAACACTAGCACCCCCGCAAACTCTATACCTCTTCCAAACACTCCTAACTCCTTCTCTCTAAAAGCAGTATCAACTAACTATGTAAAGTCATTACTCTCTAAACTTAAAACCTTGTTCCCCCATCTGTTGACAAGCTACCCTCTTACTTCCTGCAGATTGCCTCTGAACCTCTTGCCTATCCTGTATCCATCTTAATCAACCGATCCATTTCTGAATCATATGTCCCCACTGTATGGAAGAATTTCTTTACTCTACCCATTCACAAAGAGGGCAACTCCTCAGACATATCCAACTTCAGACAGATTGCCATACTCTCTCCACTCTCAAAAATCCTAGAGAAATGCATTCACAAGCAGGTAATGCATTACCTTCACCAGGAAAACCTTCTCACACCCACACAGCATGGTTTCCGTCCCAAGCATAGTACAACTACTGCACTCATATCATTCATCAACATAGTCTCCCTAGCTCGTGATAACAATAAACTTGCCTCATGCCTATTCCTTGACCTTTCTAAAGCCTTTGACACGGTCTCTCACCCAATCCTTCTAGATAAACTCACTAACTTACATTTCTCTATCTCTCTACCTGCCAGCAATAAGTTAAATGGCTCTCTGCACTATCCTTCTCTCTCACTGTACAAATGGGAGTCCCCTAAGGGTCCATACTTGAACCACTACTCTAATATTTTCACCAACTTGCTCTACTCCTCTTGTCCCCAGTCATCTCTTGTGCAATATGATGATGACTCAACTGTTATAACCATTGCTGACAACCCAAATGACCTCCACTCAACTACCCAGGCATCCTTCCACATCATTGAGACTTGGCTTAGTGATAACAAACTAACACTTAATCCAAAAAACTGAGCTCCTACTCTTCCTCCCTAAAAACATCACCACCATCAAAAGTACATTTACCATCTTATCCTGCAACAACACTATCATCTCAGCTGAATCTAGTACTAAATTGCTAGGTGTTACAATAGATGATCAGCTTAAGTTTGATCTCCATATTACTAACTCGGTAAAAAGAACTCATCAGAAACTTGGACACCTTTTCCGTAGCAAGAAATACTTAACTAACACTGCCCGAATAACTCTCTCCCAGGCTTTATTACTCCCAACACTCCTGTACAGCTGCCACATACTCACAAACCTAAATTCTACACTTATTTCCAAGCTTGAAACTACATATAATAAGATTGCCAGATTTGTAGCTAACCAAACCTACAAGTCACACCACTGCTTAGCACTACAGCAACTAGACTGGCTAGAATTCCCTCAGCTGCTCCAACTATACCAACTACAAATCATCTACTCTATCCTCTATCTACCCTCCTTCTGCCCCAGCCTCTCCACTATCATATCCAAATATGCCCCTGCTAGGACACTACGCAGCTCAAATCAAGAATTATTAGACATCTACAAACCCAAAACCAAAATAGGCTGCCTTCTCTATAACTATAACCGAGTTACATCCTGGAACCAACTCCCCTTGAAAATAAAATCCCTCCAGCATAGCAAAAGTTTCAAATTAGCCACAAGGAAATACCTAAAAACAAAGTGGTCTTGCCACTGTAGCCAACCACCCTGAAACTACCATCCTTTCACCTATTTCACCACCTCACTCAATGTATCTCTAACACTATTCCCCTGCCTCTTCTACCGCTTCCCTTCCTCTATCTCCAACCACTCTTAATTCTTACAGTCTCAAAACAACCTACCTGTCTAGTCTGTCGCCTATACTCTTCCTCCCCTACATCTCCTACTAGCCATTCTTAATTTCCTTTCTTGTTTCCTAACTCCTATACAACTAGATCCTACCCACTTTAAATAAGCATCTGCCTAACTATTAACTCATTTTGCTCTAAACAGCTTAAATAGTATTGTAACTAGTCACATTTTCTTCTGCTAATTGTTTAAAACCTTGTTTGTAACAACTCACATACTTGTCTGCCAATTGTTAATGCTCTGTATAATTGAATTGCCTGAGGAGCTTTTTTTCTCTCCAGGTCTCTGCTTGTAAGTTCCTATAGCCGATTATTAAATTTTAGTAGCATAGTAGTAACAAATTGTTTTCTAGTCCTGAGGAGCTTTTCTCCCTGGGTCTCTGCTGAAAATGAGCCAAAAGCTCAGCCAGACTAAGCCGGTTAACAAATGTAAAATAAAATAAAATAAAATAAATAAATAAATAGCCAGTTGTTTGAAAGGTGGGTATTTAGGAGTTTTTTTAATTGTGTAGTGGATGTACTGAATGAGAGGGTGGCTGGTAGAAAGTTCCAGAGTTTGGAGATGTAGTAGCTAAAGAGAGATTTCCCTGCTTCATTTTTATATTTGGTGACTTCTAGAAGGTTAAGGGTGCTAGATCTCAAAGTTCTAGTCATGGTGTGAGGTCATATAAGATGTTGGAGGGCTGAGATGTTGTCTGGTAGTAGTATAGCTTATGCGCTAGTGACAGTTGATTGAGTTGAAGTAGTAGAGGGAGTTCTAACCAGTTCAGTTTTTTTGAGGGCAGCGCAGTGACGTGTTCTATATGTAGATTCTGTAGCAAATCTAGCTATCTTATTGTAGCAGGATTCTAGCTTGTTTAAGTTGGATTTACGAAGGTTGGTTCATACTGGAGATGGGTAGAGGAGGGTGGATAACAGACGTATTCTGGCTATTGTGGTTCTAGATTGGTTTGAGAGAAATTGTTTGTTATAATAGAGCAGGCCTAGTTTTTTGTGGACTTCGATAGTTTGGGTGGTGTGCAGGTCAAATCTTAGGCTGTTGTCTATATCAACGCCTAAAAGTTTGGTGTGGGTAGCTGGGGTGATTACAGTTTTTGTTATCAGAGGTGATTGCGAAGTTGTCTGCTGGTTGTCTGCTGGTTGGAGGGTTATGAGAAGAAAGAGTAGTAGTTTTGTTTTATCTGGGTTAAGAATAAGCTGATGTTTAGTGAACCAGGTTTCAGCTAGTGAGAAAGCCTTTTGTGTCTGTGAGTGAAGGAGGTCTTGAGTGGGGGCTGCACATATGATAGTGGTATCATCTGCATACTGAATAACTGAAGCCCTTGGGGTGGAGGATGGTAGTTGATTGGTGAACAGAGTGAAGAGCAATGGGCCTAGGATGGAGCCTTGTGGGACTCCTAAGGATACCGGTAGCCGGGGGGATAGTTGGTTTTGCCATTTTACAGCATGATGCCGACTTGATAGATAGCTCTTAAACCATGAGATGGAGGAGGTACTGAGGTTTAGGGTAGAGAGTGAGTTCAGGAGTCTATTGTGGTTTACAATATTGAAAGCTTTAGATAAGTCTAAAAATATGGTTGAGACAAGTTGTCCATGATTTCTAAGGTAATTAATGGTGTTAGTGAATGACATAAGTGTGGAGGATGTACTGTGGAAGGGTCTGAAGCCATGCTGCTTTTTAGATAACTTATGAACTACCACCTAGAAAACAAACTACTGAGTGTGTATGACCCTTTCTAGGATTTTAGATATTAGTGGTAAAACAGCAATGGGACGACAGTTATTGAGTTCAAAGGAGTTGTCTCCTTTGTGTAGCGGTATTATATGGGAGATTTTTCCATAGTTGGGGTGCTTTGCAGTCTGCGATAGATCTGTTAATGAAAACAGGAACAGGCTACAGCTGTTGCTGCTATTTGGAGGTATTCTGCAGGTAGGCTGTCCGCAGCCAGGGTGGTGGGTTTGAGGTTTTTGGAGGAGTTTTAGGATGGTTTTGATAGATACTGTCTGAAAGCTAAACTGGGAGCTGCTAGCTTGTGTTTCCGTTATGGTTGGTGTGTCTGTTGGGGTTGGGTGAGTGGAGTTAATTTGGTTATTAGCTTGGGCCTGGATTGTCTCGGTACAGTATTTGTTAAACTGTGTGGGGATATTCTCATGGTTGTTCCTGGATTTGGGTGTGGGGATAGTAGTTTTCCCAGGCTGCAATACAGAGTTGACTGCAGCCCAGACTTTTTGAGGGGTTTTGGCATGTTTTTATTGGGAAACAACTGCCCAAATTAGGACCACCCGATGAAGATAGATTTGACAGTACTAAATCCATGGAGATTTTAAGCAGTGGTTTCATATGACTACATATCCAGTAATTAAACAACTTTGGAAAACACCAAACAAGATATCCAAGTTGACAGAGAAGGATAGAAACAAACTACATAGGTTATCTGCCCTGATGGAGGAAGAAGAGGAAATCTACATGGGAAATCTGTCTTGGATACCAGCACCACTTGGCCTTAGGAAGGCAACTTCCATGGTACTTGGTTATAAAAAAAATATATACACACATTATATATATATATATATATATATATATATATATATATATATATATATATATATATATACACACACACACACATACATACATACAGTGTGTGTGTGTATAATGCCTGTATATATTCTTGGCTGGAGCACCTTCTGTGTGGGGTCTGCAGTCGAGCGAGTTTTAAAGACATGCAGGTAGGTGCGTGTGTGTGCCTTCTGTGAAGGTTTGGTACCAAGCTGCCAACTCAACACCATAAAAACTCCACTGTCAATCAATCTGCAGATCGGTGATCCGCTGTGGTGACCCCCCCTAACTGGGAAAAGCCGAAAGACATTGTATGGATATATACATACATGCACACACACGCATATGCATACATTTTTATACACACACACACACACACACACACACACACACACACTCACGCACACACGCACGCACACACACACGCACGCACACACACACACACACACACACACACACACACACACACACACACACACACACACACACACACACACACACACACACACACACACACACACACACACACACAAAACTATTACGGAGAGAACACACACAGCCAAATCACTGATAACTCACCCACATTTCTAAACTGCGATACCTGCAAACTCAGTACAGTCTTTTCCTTAGCACATGCTGTTTTGAAATCAGAAGGGTTAGAGTTAGCTGGTGGCCCCTGGTCAGAAGGGGAAGAAAGCAGGGTAGTTTATCAAAAGACATGGCAAAATGTGGAGAAGCCTTGAAGTGGTTTGAGGGGTTGGTCATTCCCTAGCTACTCTGAGTTTGATCACTTCAAAGTTATTTCTTGAAGTTTTAAGCCCAAGTTTCAGTGCAATCTCAGTTCCACTGGTGTATTAAGTAACTGTCTTGAAGAGGAGGTCCTTAGAGGTCAACAAAAGAAAAGAAGATATATGTATCAAGACCCAGAAAGAATTGCAGCAGCAGTTAGCTCATGTTATGTCTTCCGTTTGTACTAATGGTAACTACAGACAAGTGATTATGTTTTAAACGTCAGAGACAGACAGGAATGTGAAAGTTGTGAGCAGCAGATGAAAGGGTTCTTTGGGCTCCTGAACAGAGTGGTATGTGAGATTAACTGAATCCTCTGGGGATAATACCAGCAAATCTTTGCAGGAATGTACAAAACTATACGCCTTTACAAAAGCAAGTGCCAGATATGAAAGATAAGACAGAAGGTATAAGCAGGCAAATTGTCTCTGCTGAACAGAAGCTGGTTGAATTTGAAAAATGAAGCAAGGAAACACCATCAGATATTACGCAGAGTGTTGGAAGAGCAGGAAGGTTTTGATTGTCTCAGATTCATGAAAAACAAAATGGTGCAATAAGCAGTCTTTTCTAAGAGACCACTGGAGACACACAAAGCACATCCACTACTCTTGTCAGTGGCTGATATCCGAGAGCAGTCTGGGTGCAATTTGTGACTTGATGTGAAGGGGAATAAGCCATGTTGCTGCTGCGGTGACCAGGAAAATGAATTACAGTGGAAAGAAGATTAAACGGTGGATCCAGATTTCTCAGAAGTCTACTTTGCAGCAAAGAATGAAGTTTTTAGCACCTATAAAAGAAAGTCAGTGACAAATTTAGTAATTATTTTTGGGTTGGGAAATTTGTCTAAGCTTAAAACAAGGGAGCTAGCCTAGTAATAACATATGAACCTATAAAATGGATTTTATTTTTAAAATGTAGTAGTGAATATGCAGAAGAAAAGCAAATGACTATTTCATGGAAAATACATATAGTTCCCGTGATTTTTACATGTACTCAGAAAATAAAGTTCAAATTGCTTAAATTATGAGTAAAGCATTAATATCAATCCATCCATCCACAACCCCCTTTTCCCATTTCTGCACATGGAGTCAGTGTCACTTCAACAGTGACAATTATCTAGAGCAAAGGTTCATACCACCAGGGTTGAGTGAAATGATTTCAATGCAATAGAATGTATGTAAAAACAAAATCTACAAGTTTTGATATTCTTATTAAATGTGCTTAGAAAAGAAGCATGGAGTTTAAAGATGCATATACTCTTGCCTGAAGTACATTTAAAACTGTATAAACTTTATGAATAAGAATACTTACAAGTGCCCATCATTCACAAGAACTAGAAAAGAAATTACAACATATTCAGAAAGAACTATACTCTATACAAATTACATAAACACACTATAAATGAACTCTAACTCTTATATAACTACTCTGAATGGGCACAAACCCCTTATAAGGTACTCGCTATTATGATAAACATTAAAAAACTACATACTATCCCAGAAATACACTATAAAGATAAAATTCTACAGAACAACGAAGAGGTAAAAAACTTATTCTGGGATATTTACAGCAAGATTTAGAACTCCGAAAAGCAGGAACATGTGCCCAATCTACAAGAGAAGTTTCTAAAAAATCTAAAAAGTTTCCAAAACTTGATGAAGAACAATATAACTTACTGAACAGTCAGTCCCTTGTCAGTGAAATAAAAACTGTGATTAATAAATTAAAAGTTAACAAATTCCCAGGCCCTGATGCATTTACAGCCATGTTCTATACAAAACTTAGCCACATACTAGCTCCAATAGTGTTAAGACTCTACAACTTTATTATAAAATATGGCTTTACAGACAAATACTTAAATAATTCAAAGACAATTTTAACACCAAAACCTAATACAGACAAACTAAACCCCATGAATTACAGACCCATTGCCCTTATAAATCTTGACATAAAGATTCTGTCCTCACTGTTAGCCAACAGATTACAAAAAACCTTGGACAAAATTATTTCCCCAGAACAACTGGGCTTTGTGAAAAAAAGACACCTAAGCAATAATACCTGTATGCTAGACACCCTAATTTCTCTTTTAACTAAAGACAATCATCCAACATACGCACTTACAACAGACGCCTCAAAGGCTTTTGATAATGTGGTCCAAGATTTCCTTTTCTCAACAATGTCACACTTCAACTTCCCCACATCAATTACAACTGCCATCAAGATGATCTACAACAATGTCACAACCACGCTAAGCATTAAGAAGATGTATTCTAAACGCATCAAAATCACAAATGGAACTCGCCAAGGTTGCCCACTATCTCCGTTCCTTTTCAATATATATTTAGAACTGCTACTACTTCACATCTCCCAAAACACTTACCATCATTTCCCAAAGGTGTATAACACAACAGTAAAATACTCAGCTTTTGCTGATGATCTAAATCTGTTCTTCGAACTCTTAAATACAGATTTACCAAAAATACTTTCCTCAACTAAACAATTTTCTACAGTAGCAAACTACAATATGAACCATAAAAAATCCTCCATATTCCCTCTGAACCCCATAAATCACAAGATAGCATACTTCCATTCAGTTGATAAACCTTTAACATATAAGCTAAAATACCTAGGCATAAACATCTCACAATTACATAGAAATGCAGAGTTCAAATTTCCTTAAAACACGGGACAAAATTAGGCAAGACATCTTAAGATGGGAAAACTTAAACTTATCCCTTCTGTCTAAATCTGACATTATTAAAATCAATATTCTTCCCAAAATATTATTTCAATTAAACTCTATTAATCTCAAACTACCAAAAAAACTACTTACAGCAATAGAATAGGCCCTCTCCAAATTCCTATGGCACCCTAAAACAACAAGAATAAGCTATAAAAACCTTTCAATACCAAAATTAAAAGATGGGCTGGGGCTACCTGATTTTAAATTATATTACCTTATTATAAAAGCTAACAGGTTGATCCAAACTGCAGAGTATGATAGTTCAAAAAGGACTTGGTACCCAATATGGTTTAAAATATGGGCTAATACACTAAATTCCATAAACATAAATCCTAAAGCTGTTCCTTTCCTCCAAACCAAACAAAAAACTTTTTACAAATTGCACCCAATAATTAAAAATGGTATTACTGCATTCCAATCTCTATTTCTATCCATATATCTGCAAAATTCATTAGTACTGCTACAACCTACATATATAAACCCGAATATTAAAGTTAAATAACAAAATGACTGATCTCAAACCATTCCCAATAATTAAAGAATTAACAGTATGGGATATCCTACAGTACAAGGAAGACACACTTGATAATCTAAGAGAAAAATTCAAGACGCCTGCTAGCTATAATTACATTCGTTGACAAATGATATCAATAATAAACCTAAAATTTTCAAAACACAAAACAGAAATACAAAATATAGAGAATACCCAAAACATAATCAAAGCTCTTACCGCTAAAAAAAAAAAAAATGATTTCAAACAACCTATAAATTAGTAAATGAGCTAAAACACAAATCTGCGCTACTCTACTCAAGATACTGGGAAAACATAAAGAATAACATCACAACAATACAAAAACAGGAAGCCATAAACAATACCTTAAAACTTTCACCTTATAAAAACCTCATATGCACACAACTGATGATTAACAATAATGCATATTACAGCCCAGATGTTCTCAAACAATTTGGCTACAAAAAAACTTCAATGTGCCCCTTCTGCTCTAGGGAAGACGTGGATATTCTCCACATCTTCTGGAGCTGCGAGAAAATCCCCAGGCTCTGCTGTTCTTTGAGAATTCAACTAGAGAATGTTGGATATGCAAAAAACACTCTTTCTTGGGAAACAATGATTTTAAATATAATTCCTAGTTCAATCAATGGTATGCGCAAGCATATCTTAGTTACAGTATCCGCACTACTCAAATTTAAATTTCCAAGAATTGGGTTAATAATAAAAACATCGCATGGAACAACTCTAAAGTCATGGCAGTCAAATATATCACCTCCCACAAACTAGCTACTAAAAGTATTAAAAAAAGAATTTACTTTCAAACATACTGGAATTCTCTCCTATAAGCAATCTTGACAAGTTTACAAAATACATAAAGTCAAATGTCAAGTAGTTGGCCGATACATCTATTTATGATCCAAACCATGGAGGGTTTTTATTTTGTATCACTGACATATAACTTACACTGCTGGGATATCAACACAAGGATGGCTTCTAACATTGTAGATACTGTAAATATGCGATCAGTTTTTTATAAGCTTTTAAGTTTCCTTACTCTCTTTTTGTTTATTACCTGCAGTGGTGGTGCTGCGGTAGCGTTGTCACCTCACAGTAAGACACAGTCCAGTTCGATTCTCAGCTAGAGCGTCTTCTGCGTGGAGATATGCGTGAATGGGCGTACTTCCGTTGGAGGTTGTGCGTCAGGGCTGGTAACTTGGCATGTAAAAATCAACTACCAATCATTAGCGGACCGGAGTTCCGCTGCGGCGACCCCTAACTGGGAAAAAAGACGAAAGACACAAACAAACTCTCTTTGTTTATTATGCTTTTCTTTTTCTATCAGTATGTGCAATTAAAGGTACCCTGTATATACTAGCCTAATATCCAATATTATGCCATAACTCTGTTTTGTTGTAACCCCAAGATATGGTGTATCCATGTCATTTATTAGTTTCAAGATTTATTGTTAAAGTTTAAATGTTCTTTCTCTGGAAAGTGGGGTCACCTTTACTCATCTATGTAATACATGCTGTAATGTCTGTATTATTTTGTATGCAGTTTTGTATTTTGTATCTGTGAAATTACAATAAAAAGAAATTTTCAAAAAAAAAAATACTTAAAAAGTGCTTATGACACATCAATATGACTGTTTAAACAGTTATGACTGTTATTGTTACTGCAAAACATACAATAAAGGTTTGATGTTTTGTTATTCAAATGTGTTTGTTCCAATACAAAGCATGGGATTTAAAAGAAGCCTACACTATGATATTAAGTCCATTTAAAAATGCGCTTAACATTATGGCACTATACATACTTTTCATAAAATGTTTTAATGTTTACCTGTTATAACCAATTATTGTGTGGAAAATGTGTGCCCGTTCAAACTGTGCAAAGATTTAGAAAATGGGTAATGTTTAACTTCAGTGAGTTAGTACCTTGAAAATTATTTTAGCATTCTAATATTAAGAATCCTGTTGGATATTATTAATGAATCTGCACAGATGTTTAACCTGTGGTATCATTTAGTGTGTGTGTCTAATTAATCTGAAAAATTATTTTATAAGGTAAATATTCTGAGGAATTTCAGCGAAATGTCATAATGCTTACTATAACAACGTGAGTCTGAATGCATGAGAAACAGTGAGGATGAAGCAAAACTATGTTGGTTGATAACTAGGCTCACACACAGTAAATATAGATATAGTTGAATGTGTTGCAAAGTTGGATGTATATTGACTGCAGTATTACTTTATTTGCTGATTGTAAACAAGATCTATACAAACTGTTACAATATTTATCAAGTAAAATGGAACTTTTCCTACTGGTTAAAATGGAAGTTTAGTCTTTACAATGAGTCACTGCTTATGGGCAAAATGCAAGCATCATAGAAGGTCTTGATATACAGAAGTGCTTACAAAAATAGCAAAGTTGCTATAGATGACTGCATTTTAAGAAGATTAGCTGCTTGCAAAGCAAGATACATAGAAGTAGCAAAGCTGTCACACATAATTATAGTTTAAGATATGCAGGCTACACAATTATGACCGATTATGTATTAATTGCTTTATGAAATTATGACTTTTGAAATAAGGGTTGTTGCATGTTATTGTTTAATTACAGTTTGAGTAGTTTTATATATATATATATATATATATATATATATATATATATATATATATATATATATATATATATACACACACACACACACACACACACACACACACACACACACAAATTAATGGGACTGAAACACGGTAGATTATTTTAGTATACCAATGCAGCTGGCAACTGATTGTACCTACTGCACATATCTGGTGTGTTAAGGCTGAGAAGCCTCTACATTTGGGTAAGAAGTAAAATACATTTGCAAACATAGTAATGTTATGTTGTACTGAGTTTTCATTGGTTGGTTCAATTAAGGGGTTAGTATGCTATCTAGGGGAATATTGACTGAGGCAGGCAGCTGGTTAGGTGGAGGGGACAGGTATGGCTCACTCCCTTCGTGCCAAGGTCTCATCAGCTTTCACTGAACATTCCTGAAATAAACTTGCCTGTGACTCTGGGATGGTTACCTTTGTTTTTAAGCTGGTATAAAACTTGTACTTTTTCTTTAATATTGTGCTACAGGCCTTATGTGGAAGGACTGGTTTTGGAAGTGCTATAGGACAATGTTATATGTTTAGGATATGTTGGCTTGATGCTCTTTTTACCAGGGATTAACTGTAACTGATACAATGTTTTGGGCAAGATATGAATTTTAATATTCTCTGATATATATGTTGATGAAAGTTATGATACTTAGGCGAGCTGGAACAATTTCTATGCCTATATGGAAAAACTGGGGAAAAAAGGTATCAAGATGAATCATGCAAAATACTGAAAATAACAAACCTTCACAGTAAGTTGTATTCTCCTTTGTCAGAAGCCAGTTTGATACATAAGGCTTGGCTGATCAGGGTTCAAGAAAGTTAGCAGCAATATACCCTCTCTTTACTGGTAATAATGCTTTACATGAAGTAATCGTTATTAATATTCTTCAATGCTGGATGTCACCAAACATATCACCCAGCAATAAGAGTGACAAGTGTTCTCTCTTGACAAGTTTGCCTTTTAATAAATGAAAGCCCTACTCTAGTAATTTTCACAAGTATAACTATCGCAACCCTTAAAGAAAATTCCCACATGACCTTGCTCTCGCACACTGATCTCCGGTTCTCTTACAACAAGACGTTTGTTTCATCTGTATTCCTCACCTCCTTCAGAACAAATGTTTCTCATTCTCTGCCTGTGGACGTCATGATGGCCCAAAATCAAAACTCAAGAAACATAACCAAACCTGAGAACAAAAGGAAACAAGTGGATTACCATGCATACATTATTCACCGCCAATTCAAGGTGGATTCTATCTTCACAGAGGCAACATTTTGAGGTACTACACAGCCTTTTCCAGATGATGTGAAAAAAAGCATCTGTTAGGAACACCCTACATGTTTCCTATTTGGGCCTCCCTTTCAGAAAGTCCTTAATCAACTAGACAACAAAGACAAGATATCTGAGAATGTGAAGTGTATGTTTCACTGTTCAATCTCTAGAGATTCTAGAAACTTCGTCTAATGCTTGGCTTTTTATATGAAGCAGAACGAGGAAACAGCAGCATTCCCAAAACAGGTAGTATCAAAGGCAGCAAGCCTATGAGCCTAGGAAGCACAACAGAAGCCATCAGAGTGATAGAAACCAAGTCAGCATGCCAAGTCTGTTAACAACTATTCAACCCAACATCAAGTACAGGAATATAAAGACCTAGGAATGAAAATCACTGGGAATCTGTCCTTTGATAAACATGTTAGTAACATCAAGCTTTGAGGCAGATGGGTCTAATGTTAAAGGCAATTTCTTTAACAGAGGAGACAGACATGGTCATGCTGTACAAAACCTTTATGAGACCAATTTCAAAAACTCAAATCAGTCCATGGTAAATGCATTAAAAGAATCCTTTCTGTTCATGATTTAAGTTGCATGGGTAGATGCATTACACAATCTATATTCTGTTAACTGTAGACATTTTTGGGACAAGATTATCCTACCTCACTCTGTATTCAGGGATGAAGTAATGTAATCATTATTAAACTTAGATATGTACACTACCTCCATAAGACAGGCAAAATAATTGGAACTTCTTTACAAATCTGAATGAATAAACTAGGTGAAATAACTATCACTCAAGTTATTTGGAAAATCTGGAAAAATTACCTTATTTTTAAGGAACTCTGCATCACTTGTAATGTTTAAAATCAGTTTGGACACTTGGTTGGGAGGGACATGAGACTTTCAGTCAATTGTTTAAGGAGCCAGTGTTTCTTGGTGGCCTTAGGGACTAAACACTGGTCATCAAAAACTTTTGCACCTGTGAAACATATTCAACATCTCTAAACACTAAGGGCAGCATCTTCCCATTTTACAGTGGGATGCTTTCAATCCATCACTAAGAAATGGGTCAGAGAGATAGTGTCAGCAGATTATACCAGTCTTGTGCCGCAACTTCCAGCACCTATCTGTTCTACTAAAAGACATCAAATCTACCTGACCTGATCTCTCATTCTACAATTACAGTTCATCTAAGCCATTCAAAAAGTGCCTGTATCAGACTAAGTTCTTAGATCCAGAAAAGGAGGACAAGTGGAGGCCTGTCTTATCTAGTAACTTTGGACTTGCAGGATACGTATCGCACTACTCCCAATCCATACAGCACAGACATCACTTCTCGTACTTAATATCTTGAACTCTTGCCATTTGGCCTTTCTACTGAACTGACAGCATAATCAGTGAGATCTGACACTAACAGCTTTTTGGCTAAGACTGATGGGAACACATCTGTCATTCACTAGATGATTGCTTTATTCAACACATTTTCCTTTGTATCATTTACACGGCACTTAAAAAAAGAGTCTGCGGTGTTTCCAAAGTTTGGGCATCTCACTCAGTTATCAAAAATCAGATCTGACCACATCTCACTCAGAGGTTTCTAGGAGCAGAAGCATTTCCAAAAGCTCTCCAACCAGGCCAAGGTACAAACTATGATTTCTTTTTCATTATTTTTTCATAGTAGAAACAAACGACCATTACAACATTTTTAGGGGGTCTAAGCTACACATATTTATCCATTTCCAAGTGTACCAGAGATGGACTAAACATGTGGAAAATGCAATGTTGCAGGGATCTGTGGAATTAAGAGCTCCCATCCTTTGGATTACATTCTCCCACTACTTGCAGCATTGGTGAGGACGTATTTGTAGTGACACTCCCCCCAGTTGTTAATCAGATGTGGTCTCTTTTTCTGAGGACGTTTTTGTGGTAACACCCCTCCTCCAGTTGTTAATCAGATGTGTTCTCTTTCTTCCTGACAATCCCATGTCAGAAGCTCTTCACAAACTTAGTGGATTACGTACCACGGGTGGATTACGTACCACGGGTCTCATTCCTAGGGAATGAAATACAAGGTGTACTGCCTCAGCTAAGAAGCAACACATTAACGTCAAAGAAATAAAATGTTATCCATTCATCCTGCCTTCACAACCTTCAAGTCATTTCTGAAACTTGAACATCTGCAAAATATCATACACGATACATCAGTGACATGGCACAAACAGCTAGACACTCGTTCTTACACCCTTCAACAACTAGTAATAATTTGGGAACAGGGACTTTGTACAAACTTGATTCTATATGCCATCCACATTTTAAGGCAGTAAAATAAACTGGCAGACAACCTAAGCAGAAGAATACCGTTCTTTCTCTTGTCTCACAAGTTAGCACCAGAGAAGAATGTTTTTTTCTCAGCATAGTGAAGAGCTATGCTTACTCAAAAGTGGATCATTTTGCCCCCTATTCAAACATCACCTTCCAGTGTTGTTATTCAAGCTTCCACATGCCAAAATAATGATGAGCAATGCCTTTTCCAATAAATGGAGGCAAGGACTAAAATATGCTTCCCTTCCAACACCTCTAATTCCAGAGTCATTTTGAAAGTGAAAATAGAAAACACAAACCTCTTACAAATAGATAATTGATTGTCAAGACAGCCAAGGTTTACTCTAACACACATATAAATAGCATAGCCCACAATGTTAACACAACAGAAAAGCAATGCCCTGCATCTGAAACTCATATCTCCCAGCCTGACAGCTTGGATGATCTTATTTTAAAGCTATGCAGCCATCATTTCTATGCAGAGATATTGTTTATCCTGAAGGAAGCTATGAGGCACACCACCAGAAAATTCTTCTTTTACATCAGAACTGTAAGAAGAATGTTACAGATCCAGCTTCCTGGCAAGTGCCACACGCATTGCAATATTTTACTTCTTTATTTAATGATGGCTTGGCCTCTTCAGCTAACATTCACCTTTCTTCCACTTCTGTCTCTCTACCTCTAAATCCGCCATTAATCTCTGAAGCAGCTGTGAAAAAGTTCTTGAAAGACGCTTTCAACAGGTCCAGTGGTCGCAGGTTAGAATTTTATAACTTTGCAATTAAGAATAACTCCTGTATTGCTCTGCAGGAAAGAGGGATGAATCCAAGACTATGTCCTGAGATCAATTAGTTGCTCGGGCACTGAAGGAGCTGGGTGTGGAAGTAAGCTGCTGACATCAGTTTAAACATCCTGTGGGAATGGAAGCAGTCTAGCCTGTGCTGGCATATAGGTTCATACTAGGCTATCTGCCCTAAGGCATTTATAAGCCTAGCCAGAATGTGTTTGGCTTTCGCCACCCATTTTAAATTTATTTTGCTATGCCCTTTTTCGAGGTTAGTATACTGTGCCTCTGTCTAACAGTGACACAGAAGTGATACCCGGGGTAAACCTACGATCTCCCATCCACTCATCAAGATTCCTCTTGAAGAGAGTCAATGAGGGACTCTGCCTAACCTGGACTGGGATTTTATTCCAGAGTGAAGGGAGCCTCTGGGTTATGAATCTGTCCCTCCGGCATGTCCTATTTATTTCAGTGCTGAGGTTCAAGTCTCTCGAGTACGTAGCTCGATGGGATTTGGATTTTCTGAGGTGCAGCATGTCCATTAATTCTGGGTTGGACATGGCTTTATACGTCAGGCACAGATCGCCTCTGAACAGGTGGTATGCCACTGAGTAGAGCTGGAGTTTCTTTAACCGGGCAGCATATGGCATCTGTTTGAGCCCTTTGATCCTCTTGGTGAGGTACTTTTGGGGTCTTTCCAGTTGCTGCAGGTGTCTGGTAAGGTACATCCCAAAAGGGGCATTGTACTCAATTATGGGCCTGATGAGAGATGAGTAAAGAGGCATGATGACCTCCCCTGATCTAGATGTGAATCCCTTCATGATTAGGTGGGCTATATAAAATGTTTTTCTAACCACTTTGGCCACGTGGTTGTCAAATGAGAGATTGCTATCAAATTGGGTCCCCAGGTCCCTAATTACTTCTTCTGTACTTAGTGGATTACCACCTATGTGGTAATTTGTGGGCACTTTGTTTTTGCCAAAGAGGATGACTATACACTTTTTGGCATTTAGCTTAAGGCCATGGCTCTGGCACCAGTTGTCTGTTTCTATGAGGCTCTTTTGGAGGATTCTAGTGTTGGCTGGAGAGTCAATTATGGCGCCCAGTTTGCAGTCATCTGCGAACTTGGTCAGCCACAGTCCTTCTGTGTTGGCCTGTACCTCCGAGAAATATATACCGAACAAGAGAGGTCCCAGGACTGAGCCTTGTGGGACACCACTTGTAACCGGTTTGGAGTATGACATGGCTCCAGCAATTCTAACCATGTGGGTTCTGTCCTTGAGCCAGTTTGCAATCTATCTAGTGACATAGGGGTTTATATTTAAGCTGGTGAGCTTATCTGTAATGCCCGAGTGGGGTATTGTATCGAAGGCTTTTGCGAGGTCCAGGTAGGCTGTGTGGACCACCTTCCCCTCATCAATGGCCTTGGTGACTGTTTCAAAGAAAACAACCAGGTTTAAGAGGCAGGATCTGCCCTTAACAAAGCCGAACTGGGGAGGATCCAGTGTCTGTAGGTCCCCAATATCTTTATTTATGAGGTCCATGATGATCCTTTCCATAGCTTTGCAGACCAAGCTAGTCAGGCTTATGGGGCGATTTCCAGGATCCGTTGAGGCACCACCTTTATGGAGAGGGACCACTGCTGCTGTACGCCACTCTTTGGGCATATATCCTGTAGTAAAGCTGAGATTGAACAGTAGTTTTATGTTTGGGTTTAGCTCTTCTTGGAGTTCATGTAGGACGCAGCCCGGGACACCGTCTGGTCACATTGATGCTGTGTTTTTTGCTTTGGAGAGGGCGGCTCTTACCTGAGCATCTGAGATGTCAGGGGGGCAGCACTCTGCTAGGATAGATATTTGCCCTTTTGGTGGGGGGGGGGGGGAGTTTGCGCTGAACCTGTCAGCTAGGATGTTGGCAATGTCTGTGGGTTCAGTGTATTGTTTGTCATTTTGGACTAATTCTGAGCATATCTGGGAATTACCATCCAGGTTCCTAACATAACTAAAGAAAGCCTTGTGATTATCCTTAGTGTCCTGTGCAATTTTTCTCTCGAAGCTGGCCTTACACAATTTTATGAGTGCCCGTAGTTTTTTGCTAATACTGATTAGTGATGCCTTCCCTTTTTGGGATTTTGCTCTATCATTTAGTAGCTTCCTCCTTCTATTGTATAGTTTGTTTATGGCTGGGGTCCACCAGACAGGACGTCTGCCTTTGGAGGATTGGGTCTTGGTTTTATTTGGGATCGCATGATCCATGCATTCCTGAAGGTGTTCACAGAATGCATTTATAAAGGATTCTGCGGTCTGGGCCGTATTTTCCACAGGCCCGGGGCTTTGAAGGATTCCACCTCGGTTTTGAGGAGTGTAAAATTTGCTTTAGAGAAGTTTTTCACTGTGGTTTTCTGGGCAGGGGGTGGGGTCGGGATGTGAATATCCAGTGAGATTAGTTTATGGTCTGATCTTACCAGTGAGGGATACACTTCTGGTCTGGAGCATAGAGTCCCCATGTTAGTGATGATCAGGTCCAGTATGTTTTCCCCTCTTGTGGGAGTGGTAACAAGTTGTTCCATAGCATTTGAGTTTATAAATTCTAGGAACCTTTGGGCTAGGGTGTTGGAGCTAGAGTAATGCTCCCAGTCTATGTTTGGGTAGTTGAAGTCACCCAATATAATGGTGTTTGGAGAGACCTTCATATTTTCCTGTGTTCTCAGGAAGGCCGAGTGGGGTTCCTGGGTTTGGGAGGGTGGTCTGTAGCAGGCTAGAAACTGGAAGGCAGTTTTACCCACTGTTAATTGCACATGATAGTCTCTGATGCTTCGTGCTTTGCCACCAACCTGGAGGTGTGGGTGTCTTTGATTAATATCGATACTCCCCCTCCTTTTGTAGTTCGGTCCAAGTTTTGGGGCCGAAAAGCATGGTATGAGGTATAACCTGGTAGTGCTGGGGTGCTCTCGGGAGCCCTGAACCAGGTTTCTGTTACTGCACAGATATCGATGTTCTCCATGCTAAGGAGAGTTTCGAGTGCGTGCATCTTGAGGTTTAGACTTCTGGCGTTGAGTAGCATTACTCTTAGTTTCTTATCCCTTGTGATATCTATGGAGGTGAGTTTGTCTTTTGAGCCTTGCCTAAAAAAGGCACTATGGGGGTAGCAGAGCCTTTGCCAATATCCGAAAGCCCAGAGGTGACAGGTGCAAGCCGTCCCTAGCGAAGCATCGTGGCTTGTCGAGCATATCATCCCAAGCTGACAGGCATTGGATTCCCTTTGAATGACACCAGTACTTAAGCCAATTGTTGAAATTGATCATCTTGTCTTCATATTGTGGCATCATTCTTGGTGAGGGCAAGATGCTACTCAAGGTCAGGGTCATACCGGCCTGGGCTACATGCTCAGAGATCTCCTTTATGTCTCTTTTCATGTAGTCCAGGGAGGTACGTCTCAGGTCATTCACACCAGCATGGACAATGACTGAGTCATATTTGTACTTGCCTTGGAGTGACCCGAGTGCTTGTGTTATGTGGCGGATCCTAGCGCCTGACAGGCTGCTCACCGTGACCCTCTCCTTGTTCAGCCTGGTGAGCGGGACGTCAGTGTGCCTGACGATAGAGTCACCTATTACAAGTGTATTAGGTGTGTTGTTTAGTCTTAAGGGCTGTGACTGTTCGGCAAACTGGCTTTGTGAGATATGTGTTGCACGTGTTTTGTTTTGGGGTAGCGGTTGCTTGGGTTTCTGCTTTGGAGGTCTCTGCTGCTTAGGCAGATTTTTATTTAGAGTCTCTGAGTATGTTTTTGTGTGATTATGTGTTTGGTTTGCTGTCATGGTAGGTCTATGTGAGACTGGAATTGTAGTGAGTGTGGTTTCCTTCTCCTCCTGACTGGTTATGCCAGTACTGAGTTGAGAGAGCTTAGCCTCCATTTTGGCTATATGGTTGCATCTCTCACATGTGTTGGAATTTGTTGGGAGGAGGAGAGGGTTGTCTGTGTACATGAGGCAGTTGTAACATTGCCTCAAGATTCCCAGATTCACCAGCTGGACCGGAGAGGAGATTGACAACTGACCTTTGGACATGCTAGAATAATATTGGGAATTCCTTAATAATTGAAAACAAGGGCCAGTGGGGAGTGAGGGTGTAGTGCTTTTAATTTTTAGTGCTGACTTATATAATTGCTTTAGTGAGCAAGTGCCAGGTAACTTAAGTGCAATGTGTTACAGGTAACTTAAATGCAAAAACAACAAACAGTAACTTTCTTTCAAGTGAAACAAGGAAATAAGTACAGTAAGCAATGCAGATATCACTAGTGAGCCACAGAAGCGCTGAGAAGCCGCGTATTAGGTGGAATTAGCGTTCCAGGGAAATAACAAGCAAACAAGCATATAAACAAAGCTAGATTCAGCAGGCCTGGATCTACTCTATGCTACAGCAAACAAGGTGTACCAATTTCAGTAAGATACAGTTCAAATATTCAGGGACTATAAACCTTTAACCAGAAATTCCCAGCTCAGAAGGGCAGAGTCCAGCCTCTTCTCCCACAAGAGTGCAGACCACGAACCTTCTTAATGTAAAATAACTGGCCTGAAGCCCAAGTGCTTAAACCAGAACTAATACACTTTAATAACAACAGACACTGGGCTCTCAATCAGCAGTTCCCAACTTAGAAGGATGAAAGCTACCTGTCCTGCCACCACAGTGCATGCCACAAACCTTCCTAATGTAAAACAACTGGTCTGAAGCCCAAGTGCTTAATCCAAAAGATTTAGAATGATAGCTACACTTTAATCAAGTTACTACCAAGCAGTAGTAAATACAATTGAATACTTTAGAGAATGCCTGGATTAGTGCTCAAGTTACACAAACAAAGCTAGATCCAGCAGGCCCGAATCCAGTCTATGCCACAGCAAACAAGGCGCACCAACTTCAGTAAGAAGCAGTTACTAGTGAAGAGGTGTACAGCATGCAGCACGTGAGCAAGGGATGAGTTCTTGGCACTGTCGAGCCAAGTTCAAATGGAAACCTTCATGTGGCATGTACAGAAACGCGCACACACACACACACACACACACACACACACACAGGCATTGAAGATCCTCACATTATGTCAGCAGGCATATCAACTGACAGAGAAGGGTTACGGCTATACAAGACATGTAAGTGTACACCAGCTGCTGGGCGAGAGTTCAAGGCCAAGTTACGGATACATAAGAAAACTATGACAGCTGCCTGGATGATGGCCACCCACGACTGGTTCTCAACCTATGGGAGAACAAACAAACAGTCTATTTGATCATGGGTGGCTAATGGCTGGCAAGCAGCAGGAGAAAAAAAGAAAAGAAAAACTGGAATTGCTCTTCCTTCTTTTGTGTGCACATTTTTAACAGAAGGCAAGTATTTCTCTTAGAAAAAGTGTTTCCTAGTTAGTTAACTTAGAAACATTTCTGAAATGCAAGATGATGTATACAGAACCATACACAATGTTCTGCAAAGACAAGGTGTCATTGAGAAAAAAATTCCCTCCTCACTATAGGTAGACTCTGAAATAACACTGAACCACGAAACTAGGTTATCAGCTTCATTCCATGAACACTGAAGAACTCTTCATAGTATGAATATATACAGGCTTCTCAGGTGCTGTACAAAAAAATTAAATAATAATAGCTGCTTGTGCCATTTATAAATGATGCACAGGATCAAACAGGCACAACTCAGATGTTGTCAAGTGGTTGGGTATCCACATTAACTTTTGTAATAACTATTATAACAAAATGTTAATGCAGAGGGGAAGGTATAATCCTCAAGGTTAGCCAGTACCACTGTAGACTTTTTCACAAGTGTATCTGTGAACCTACTGCCTGGAGATCTACTCATGTATTTTCAAAACAGTGCAAACTGGATGACCAAATCAAAGGGTAGAGTAATATGTTATTCAGTTATCTATCCTGCATAGCATGGCATAAGCCATCCAGCCCTTTAGAAGAGCTTAACGTAAATTGCTTAGTACTGTCATAAAAGTGAGGCTCCTCCTTATGATGAAGTTAGATGAATAATGCAAACCTACTCACCATAATAAAATGTGTGGATATGTTTATTGCTGCAGGACAGACAGACTCCAGCCAGCACCAAGGTGCTGCACCTTGTTTGGTATTGTGGCTCAGTACATGGTTAGTTCTGTATCAAACTCATATTATGGGCTTTTTCACTGTAATTAGTACATATATCATTACAGATACCCATACTAAAGTCTTCCAGTACCAGTTAGCTGAGACGTGACACAGTATGTGGTTAGAATATAGTTTATTATATTTATGCTGATGTGTTTTCCTTGCTGTGGTTTAGCTCCTTTAAGGGTCCCTTGAACTTCCTAAAGTACATCTGCTGGTGTGATACCTCACTTTGGCATTTCAAGAGTAATAAATATGAAGAGTGGTTCACATGATGCAGTGTTTTTTTGTTTGTTTGTTTTTTTACAGCCTGGCCTTTCTTTAATGACCACATTTCAAGACAGCAGCCACATGTCCCTATGGCTGTCTAACTCCCAGTAAAGATCACACTAAGGTACTGATGTTCACAACAGTAATACATAAAGACAGCTGCAGCAATAATCATACCATTCAAATTTCTACTATTATGATGAGAAAGTAATCATGTACTTAAGTCAAAAAATACTCATTTTCAATATACATTTTAAATTTGAAATATTGAAATATTCCTCTTTCTAATTTACCACTATATGTATGTGCACACCCTTGTCCATTACTCTCCTTTGAGATGTCCTTATACAGTTCCAGCACTATGTTTGATGATATCACTTACCAGCTTCCATTTAATGCTATTTTAACATATCTGATCTTCAAAACACCCAAATGGCCCAAAAAGTTCTCATAATTTATAAATCTTACAAAATCATTCTCTGGGTTGCTACATATCCCTCCTGCGCAAACACATAACCACGTCAACCATGCTTACTACCTTATCATAGCATTAAACAGTTACATTGTGTTCATATCTGAAAACTTGCCAGCTATGACTCTGACACTATGGGTTTTAAAGTACATTTTGGAGCTTATGACCAAAATTGTCTGATTCACTCACTCCAGGTGCCCTTATTCTAGATTCTTCACAGGCTTGCTTCTGTCATAATCACTTATTCCATGTTAAAGTCAGCTAATGTTAGTATGAAAACTAGCAACATGAATTGTCTAGGACAAGAAGTAATTACTGTTTAATTTATCTGGGTAACATTTTGTATGTCTGATCAAATCATTCTGCAAATTCCAATATTGTGACTACAGGTTACAGAAAGTAATCATCTTTCCTCCAAAGCAGATACTATATCAGTATAAAAAGGTTTTATAATGTAATACAACCGAGAATGATTTCTCCCACTGGAAAGCCCACAGTTACAGTCATATCTTAAACATTTCAGAGGAGGTCTTCTCAGTTAAGTAACAATCATCTTTCTCAACGGTCAACCTTAATTATGTTCATATTTAACCCACTTCAAATCCCAAATTTTCCTGACAATATTATTGGGTTTGTTCACTAAGAATGAGAACCCAACTGCACAAAGCTCCTTTCTACTTTTTCACCCATACTTTGCAGTCTTTCAAACAATATTACATCACAAGGCTCAAAATATCACTATTCATGGGCAAAGTACACGTGTGGGGGGCAGTGGTTAACAGGTTAAACCAGACTGATTAATTGTAGCTCCTGCTGTTCCTTTCAAGTCACCACCTCGTGACTCTGCTAGGTCTGCTTCCGCATAGTGTTATAGTAATGCAGAGTGTTTAAGTACTCAATATACAGGGCTGCACCCTTTTTGAAGTGCATACATTTTGCAGCATATCCCTGATGCATGTCTCATTCTTAGCTGTTTATTAACAATGAACTACACCGTACAATAGTCGAAAGGAAAATAGACTGTATAGACTCGTACTAGCTCAAAATGCAGTAAGGCACACCACAAGCTGTATCACTTCATTCATTTTTCCTTCATTACCCCCTAATGTCCCATTCACTGTGACATGCATGCAGACAAAGAAACATGCTGTTCCAAAGGCATGCAGTTGGCACACATTTCTCATGTCCGGGATGCCTTACCCTCCTCCTCTTTGAATCCGGTTCGTCTGCTTCCTGAACAGCCCCAAACAACTACTGCAGCAGTTCCCCATTTCATACTGCCACTGCCACCACCGCACCTTACACTCGAGCACTGCACAGGAGCAAGAGGCAGTCACGAAGACCCCTCCTCAACTCCGCAGCTGCAATCCAGGAGGACAGACACCAGGCCACCAGGGCCAACGTTTCTATCTTGGTTCAGTAGCACATGCACATGACTTTGGAACGGTTCCTTGACTCTTGACACCAAAAAGACAAGATGAATATACTTAATGTACAGCACAACAAAACTCCTTCCGTGTTGTTTTGCAATAAAGCAACACACGTTGTGACTGGTTCTGAGTCCCTGGAACGTCACTTCCGAAATATGCACATTTAGCCTGTGTTGTGACAGGTGACAGGTAAAATGTGTTATCCGTTTACGGTCGCAGGTTTGAAGTGGAGATAACATTTTACCGGTTATTACGTAAAAAGCCGAAATCGCACCGCGTTCATTTTAATTTACAACTGGTTCATAAACTTTACGTTTCGATAAAATAAATCACACAGATCACAACAGGTTCGAAATAGCTCATATTCAGGGGGGTGGGTTAACTTTCTTCAAAGTAGGTGGACCAGTAATGCAAGGCAACATGGGGTACATACCTTTCAGTTGTCCCCAATTTTGACTTAAAGTTTACGAATGTCCCTCTTAATCCCGCCTAAAACTGGTGACTTCAGGAGAAAAGGTGCTGAATTGCACTTAATACCTAACGACAATATTGAGAGTTACAAACTTATTTTCCTTCTAATAATATATATATAAATATACACACACATATATATATATATACATATAAATTCACGTTCTCTTATCCTGTCAATGTCTCTAGTTAATATTATATGTTATGTAGTCCTATCCTATCTCGCCGTAATTCTTCCTGGATGGGTTCGGAGCCGATATTCAGCTCTGACTCAGCCAATACTAAAGCTCGAGAGCTTTTACTGGCTCGAGGCTAGCCCCTATCCCATGGTGCCTCATGGCAATTCCCTAGATTTTGTTTGCCACAAAAGCTTCGAGGTTGTGTCTTACTGGCTCATTGGCCAAGTAAAACTTTATTTTCTAAATTTAGTCTCTTTTTCCTGACTTTTCTAACTTTATATACTCCTTATATATTTTGTCTACTGTGTGACTGTTTTTTAAGAGTTCCGTCCCTATTCCTCCCCAAAGGACTGTTACGGCCTGTTTAAGTTAGAGGGCTGTAGTGCCCGTTTAAGTTAGAGGGCCTTTCCTCCCTGTGTGTGAGTGTTTATATATACAAAAAAAAAAGTTATATTCTTCTTTCTCACTTTTTTGTCTGCAGTTAGTATTTAGTGTTGTATTGCATGTTGTTTATCTAGCTACTCTGTTCCTGGTAGTCAGAATGTCGAAAGATAAGGATAGGGAGCATAAGGATCATCGCCCTTCGGGGTTTAAGAAGTGTGATAGATGTGCACAGAAAATGTCTCTCACAGACAGCCACACCAGTTGTGTGTACTGCCTTGGTGAAGCCCATTTGCAAGAGCCCTGCACCCTTTGTCATGCATTTAGCACCAGAGTTTTAAATGAAAGAAAAAGGAAATTCATTGATAGGGGTCTCATAACCAGTTCCTTCCAGGAACAGCTGGAACTTGGTCAGGCAGCTCCAAAATCCTCTAAGAGAAAATCTTCGGCCCCAGCTTCGGATCCGACTTAAAAGACCAAAGTGTCGGAGCCAAGAAGTTCTGATTCAGCTTCGTCCATTTCGGTGCCGGTCTCCTCTGCGCAGAGGCAACCTTTGGTGCCGAAAATTTTACTGGAAATTGAGGTTGTCTCTCCCACCTTGAGATCTCCTATTTTAGAGAGAAGGAGATCTTCCAGGACTCTATCTGATGAGGACATCGAGCAGGTGGTGAAGAAGTTGCTTTCGGATCCAGCTCTGGCAAGAAAATTGGCCCCTCTGGACCCAAAGGTTTTGGAGCCGGCCCCCTTACCGACCACTGTTCCTTCTCCGACTGCTTCACTCTTGGAGCCTATTACTTCAGGTTCTTCTGTCTTGGACTGTTGGCTCCGGGGATTCAACCTGCTTCCTCGGAGCCCATTGATCTATCCTCGGTGGCTCAGTCTGGAGCCGAGGGATCTGGGAGCCAACACTCTCGAGTCGTCTCTGAGGGGGACAGTCACCCTGGGTTCTCGTCGGAACTGACCTTCCCTCTCGGAGCCTCGGCTCGACTCAGCTCGGCTCCCACTTCTGCTTTGGAGCCTTTCCCCTTTGCTAGGAGTTGACTTTCCATCCCCTCAGAGTGGTGGTCTTCGGAGCGAGGGGGAAAGGCTTTATCTTCTGCTAAAGCCATACCATTGGAACCTGTGTCCCACCAGCAGCAACCTCTTCCCCCCGCCACCCCCACAGCATAGAGAGCCAGAGGCCCAAGTAGCTCCCATTGGCAGAGCCCCCTCTTCCGAAACCTCTCCAGATTATCCCCCTGGAGAGCTCCCTCGGAAGAGGCTGTGTAAGAGGAAGCATGTCGACTCACCTGAGTCTGTCATGTCAGACACTGATTTAGAAGAATCAAAATGGTCTCCTAGATCCCCCCTGAGGATGTCTCCTTTTCTGACATCCTAGAAATCCTTAGACAGAGGGATGATTGGAAGACCTCTAACCCTACTGTGGATGAATCAGTGTATCTTGAGGCCTTTGGTTCCCGACCTTCCACCTCCTGGGTGACACCGCCTTATGAACAACTTTTGGGGGTCATACCACAGAAAGCCTGGACCTCTCCAGATTCAGTGGAGCCCGTCCCGAGGAGGCCAAATAAGTTCATGACAGCACCTGAGGACAAGACTTTTCTTTGTAAGGGAGTTCCCGTTGATGCTATGGTGGTAGCAGCAGCCACCAAGAAGGAGTTATTTGAGACATCTTCTAATATCCATCCTTCTAACAAGGAGTCCAGGACGATGGATAGGTATGGGAAGCGTACTTTTTCTTCAGCGGCATTTACACTAAGATCACTGAATTACCTTACTCATTTTACTCATCTTCAGCGGGATCTCCTGAAAGAGTTAGGAGACACCCTCCAGGGTTTAGTAGCTCCGGGTTCCATGGATAAGTTTTCTGTGCAGCTCTCCACCCTTACTTCCATAGCTAACTCCTCCATGAGGCTGATATTGTACACGGCACATGGAGCGAGTAGGGCAGCCGCAGATGGAATATCCCTCAGGAGACATTCTTGTATGCGTCTTTGTAATTTTACAGAGTCCTTCATGTCTTCCTTCACAAAGGTCCCCATTGATGGTTCATCTCTTTTTGACCCCAAGTGAAAAAGACTTTGAGTAGGTGCGAGCAGGAAGGGAAAACCTTATCTGCCATCGGAGTCCATTTTTCCCTCCCATCTAGACCCTATCCCAAGGGTAATACAGGAGGGAAAATGTGATTCTGTAAATCCCAGAAAGGTTTCCCTCAGGCACAAGGTCAACCCTGCCCTAGAGGCAGAGGGGGAGGATATAATGGAAGATGCTGCCCTCGCGGCAGAGGAGGTCCACAGCATTAGGGAGACAGAGAAACTTTCTCTGATCGTCCCTTCCATCACCCCTGAGGGGTTGCCTGACTGTCTGTCTCTGGAGGCAGTCGGGGGTCATCTATCTCTGTACCCAAGCACCTGGCTAACCATCTCCCAAGATTGTTTGGTACACACCATAATATCCAGAGGTTACCTGATCCTCTTTGTTTCCAAACCCCCAATAAACCAGTCTCTACCAGACGAACCACCCATCCAACTAGACCGTGCAACATCAGAGGTCATCTCGTTGCTACAAAAAAAGAGTCATCCAAGACGTCCCCGCAGAGCAAGTAGGATCCAGAACTTCCTCTTGATTCTTTTTAATTCCAAAAAAGACAGGGGACTGGAGATCAATCCTAGATCTCAGCAAGCTCAACAAGCATGTAAAGAAATCGAAGTTCCGAATGGTCACTCTGCTGTCGATATTACTCTTTATCGGGAAAGACAATTGGATGTGCTCAATTGATCTCCAGGATGCGTACTACCACATCAAAATGGACAGGCGCTCCAGGAGACACACTTAGTCATTTTCAGTTCAGAACATTGCCCTTTGGTCTCACTACAGTCCCCAGAGTGTTTACCAAATGTATGGCTGTGGTAATGGCTCACCTGAGATGTCAAGGATTCCAGGTGTTTCCATACCTAGACGACTGGCTCCTCACTGCTACCACCAAGCATCAACTCATCAGAACCACGGACGAGACTCTATCCTTGTGCGCCAGTCTAGGCATCACTGTCAATTTAAAAAAGTCAGTTTTATCTCCCTCGCAGCACATTGTATGCTTAGGCTCAGAAATAGACAAAACCACCATGTCAGCAAAACTAACACCAGAAAGAGTAGAGTCTCTACGCAGTCAGGTCAGATCCTTGATAAACAAACAAAAAGTTCAGGCCAGAGTAGTCCTTCAAGTCCTAGGGATTATGGCTTCCACCTTCCTATTAGTTCCTCTTGCTTTTCACCACATGAGGATACTTCAGTGGCTATTTGCCCAATGGTCTATCCAAGGCCTTCCATTGTCTCACCAGATTTTTATAACAAACATGTGCAAAAAGGATCTGACATGGTGGTTGCACACAGAACAACTTTTCCTAAGTCGTCCACTTGTTCCTCCCCAAGAGAAGGCAGTTTTGACCACGGACGCTTCCCAGATGGGGGGGGGGCATTATCTGGGAATGACAGTCCAAGGTACCTGGCAGAACCACGAGAACCACTTGCATATCAATGTTCTGGAGATGAGAGCGGTGCTGTATATGTTGCAAGCACTTCACAGCTCCCTTCCCACCGGGACAATTGCGATTCAGTCAGACAACATGTCTGTCATGTGGTACATAAACAAGCAAGGGAGAACCAAATCGTACCCGCTTTGCAGAGAGGCCTTAAGAGTTTGGAAATGGGCGATGGATACTCAATGCTTCCTGATAGCAATGCATATCCCGGGGAAATCCAACGTAATAGCAGACAAATTCAGCCGAGCAATTCTGATGCCTCACGGGTGGTCCCTGAATCCAAAAGTTGCGAAAGAGATTTTTCACAGATGGGGCCAGACTTGCTGCAACCTATTCACCACTCACCTGAACACCAAATGCTGCAACTACTTTGCCCTCCTTCCCCATCCGGGGATGTCACCCAGGGATGCTCTTGTCCACGATTGGCCCCCAGGACTTCTTTATGCCTTTCCTCATTTTCCACTCATCCCAAGGGTAATACAGAAAGCAAGACAGTTGAGGAGTTCCTTGATCCTCATTGTTCCTTACTGGCCTTGACAAGTTTGGTTTCCTTTCCTGTGGCCCTACCTTTTGGAGGAACTATGGATTCTGGACCCATCTCCAGATCTCCTGATTCGTCAATCGGAGCAGTTCCACCCCACCATCCACACCCTCAAATTGACAGCATGGCTGCTCCAGTTCCACGAATAGCCAGGTATATTCCCCTATCCCCTTCAGTCAAATACATTCTAACTTCATCCCATAAACCTTCCACTCAGAAACTATACTCCAGCAAATGGAAAATGTTTTTGTTTTGGGCTATGAACCTGTGCTTAGATCCATACATGGCTCCTATAGAATCTATTTTATCTTTCCTAGCATCAATTTTTCATGAAGGAGTGGCAGCCGCTACAGTTAGAGTTCAGTTAGCTGCCATTTCCAATTTCCATTTTGGCTTCATGGGAAATCCAATCATGCAGCACTCCTTGTGTAAAACCTTCTTAAAAGGAGTTCTTATTCTCAAGCCTCCAATCAAACAGCCATTAGAACCTTGGGACTTAAACTTAGTCCTCTCATCTTTGATGTCTGCACCCTTTGAGCCATCCTCTTCATCAGACCTAAAATTGTTGTCATGGAAAACACTATTCTTAGTAGTCATAACATTGGCTAGGAGAGTCTCAGGACTGCAAGCTCTAACTATTCAACCTCTTTACATTATTTTTCACAAGGATAGAGTCTGTCTCAGGACAAACCCTTCCTTTCTTCCCAAGGTATGCTCAGAGCACAATCTGAATACTACTATTTAATTACCTGTGTTTTTTCTAAACCACTCTAATAAATCTGAGTATAGACCTCACCAGTTAGACGTTCACAGAATACTCAGATTTTATTTACACAGGACTAAAGAATTCAGAAAATCAGATCAACTATTTGTTTTCTTTTCCGACAAGAAGAAGGGCTTGCCTGTTTCTAAGGTTACTCTTTCAAAATGGCTTTCGAATTGCATTTCATTTGCTTACCAATCAGCTGGTAAGCAATTATCCATCAAAGTTAAAGATCATTCTTCTGGACCTGTATCTACTTCATGTGCCGTTAGATCTAGGTTCCCAGTTGATACTGTTTGTGCAGCAGCTACTTGGGCAAGACCACATACTTTTGTCACTCATTACAAATTGGATTTGGCCTCCCGGGACAGGTCTTCCTTTGGGTCCACTGTGCTGAAGAGTCTCTTCACTTGAGACACCCAGGATATAGGTGCTAGGGACGCTGTCCCATCGAGCAAGGATTACGGCGAGATAGGACTACATAACATAAAGAAGTTATGTACTTACCATAATATTCCATGTTTGTAGTCCATCTCGCCTACATTCTTGCGTCCCTCCCTCCAACCCCCTTCCTGTTTTCTGGGGGATCTGGTGGACTATACTGGTGCTGTCTGACCTGGTTTTCTTTGTTCTCCACCTGGCATGGATTATATTTTCAAAATCCTTTGTCTGTATATATGCAGCTTTGATATTTGTCTTACATCATAGGTACGTATTGCTTTCTTGCAAACTAGATCTGGGGAATTGCCATGAGGCACCATGGGATAGGGGCTAGCCTCGAGCCAGTAAAAGCTCTCGAGCTTTAGTATCAGCCAAGTTGGAGCCGAATATCGGCTCTGAACCCATCCAGCAAGAATGTAGGCGAGATGGACTGCAAACATGGAATGTTATGGGAAGTACATAACTTCTTTATTTTAAATGTGTCCCTGATTGTCCCAGGTTATTTCTGGGGTTGTCCCTGTTTTTGTTGAGAGTTGTTCCTGATTGGCTGAGAGTTATGCAGCAGAGGGGAATGATGCAGTATTCAGTTTTGTAATAAGCAAATACATGAACTCTTAACACTGGGGTAGAGTGTTGTAAAATTCATGAAAGGATAGGACAGATGATTTTCATCTTGTTTTTGGTTGTTTCACTTACTCCACTTGTGGGGTTGCCACCTTTTCAAGTGCCCAAAGTAGGGGCATTTTTGTAGAAAAGTGAGCTTTTTATTTAATATTTGTTGAGTGGAGGTTTGATTGCATATCTTTGGAATGTGGGAGGTAACCGGAGGACCCGCAGGAAACCCATTCGAATGCAGATAGGCCATGCAGACTTCACACAGAAGGCACCCCATCTGAAAATCGAACCGGAGATCCTCTTGTTGTAAGATGACAACATTAACCGTTGCACCATTGCAATGTCCAGAACATACCCATACCCTGTGCAAACGATAGAGCTTCACTTTTTGCCAAAATAAAATCTTATTCTTCTGGCATTTGAGTCGCACATGCTATTTCATATAGCATTTAGGTGATTCAGATATAGAATAACTGTGTTACTCAACTATTAAGAAAACTCACAAAATATTTTTTGTCCTAAAATTTCAGGAAATTTGTCATTTTTTAGTTCCCCCCACACAGGACATTATTGCCCAAAGGGGGACTATCCATTGCAAAAAGGGACAGGTGATAACTCTGTAACTTGCATTCTTGTAGGCACCGGTACAGAGCTCTTGAAAAGAAAGTACAGTTGTGTAAAATTTTACCAAAACAGTAGATGTCCTTGCCTTCACCTCTGCAGTATGCGTTACAAATGGGATTCCCTGGCATGAAGCCCACCGTCCGACCAGTTTACCAAAGTCTACTGGTGCTTTAAGGTATGCTGAACGTCACCTACACACTGCTTTCGTAGCAGAAGCCATAAAGGTGACATTCAGGTGTACCATCCTCAGAACTGATTGCCCCAGTAGGAACAGCAATCCAAGGAGAACCTGCACATCCAGGAAGGAAAAAAGAGTAGTGGAATGGAGGGAGGGATTGAATACTGTAGCGGTGAACGCAAGCACATCTACTGTTATGGTAAGATTTTACACAACTGTACTGTGTCCTTACATTCACTGCTGCAGTATTCATTACAAATGGGAGAGTGTCAAAGCTCAAGAAGAAACTTGGGAGGAAGAGGCAGCAGCAGAGCCCTCTAATAAGCCATGAAGAATAGCATCTGTAAAACCAGCCCTAGCTCTGGAGAGACCATCCAACTTGTAATGTTTGGTAAAGGTATGCACAGAAGTCCAGGTAGCATCTTCAAGAACAGAATTAGCATCTAAGCCTTTGAAAAAAGCATCAGAAAAAGCCACAACTGTAGTAGAAGGAGCCTTTACAGAAAAGGAAGGCTCTCACCATGAAAAGTGTAACAAAAGGAAATAGCCTTTGAAATCCAAGTGGAAATAGTTTCCCTGGAAACAACCAAACCTAAAGACTGAGGATGAAAGAAAACAAATAACTGGCCAGATTTTCTGATAGCCTTAGTTTTATCCAAATAAAATCTGAGCTGTCTATGCACATTTAGGGTATGCAGCACCCTCTCACTGTCAGATTGCAGAGAGGGGAAAAAATAGGCAAATTAATAGACTGATTAAGTGACAACTCATTAACCACCTTGGGCATGAAAGAAGGATTAGTATGCAAGGACACCCTATCCTCATGAAATATCAAAAAAAAGATGGACAAGCCATAAGGGTTACAACTCAGATACCCATCTGGCAGAAGTAAGAGCTAACAAAAGAAATGTCTTCCAAGAACAATGTTGCAAGAAGCTGAAACATCAGGCTCAAAAGGAGCCTGAGTCAATTTTTCCAGAAGAAATTAAGATCTCAGGGAGGAGGAACAGGCTTCCTGGGTGGACTAATATTAAGAACGCCTTTAAGAAATTCCTTAGCCTCAAATCTAGAAGCTAACACAGGAGTTAAAGGCAGACAAGCAGAAAGAGCTGATAAGTGGACCTTAATAGAACAATAGGTCAAACCAGCATTCAGCAACTAATACAAATAAGAGAAAACCAAACAAACATCCAGGTCATGAGAAAGACACCAAATAGAAAACCTCTTCCATTTAGACAAGTAGGATTTCCTGATAGTAGGTTTCCCGGCCTCTTGCCGGACCTGCAGCATGTCCTCAGAAAAAAAGGTGTCTATGAGGGATCAAAACCCTGTCACCCACAGTGTCAGTTGAAGCGTGGACAAGTGGGAATGGATGAAAGACCCCTTATCTTGTGTGAGGAGATCCACCCTGTGAGGTAACTTGTGATGATTGCCCTTGGCTAGATTCAGAAGTAGAGGGAACCAGTGCTGTTGTGGCCAAAAGGGAGTCACCAACAAGATTTTGGGAGCATCCTGCTGACTCTTGAACAGGACTCTCGGAATAAGAGGAAGGGGGGATGCATAAAGAAACATCACCTTCCAAGAAAAATGAGAGGGTGTCCACCTTCCATACCAGAGGACATGGGACTCTGGCACAAAACAGAGGAAGTTGTCTGTTCATAGGGGAGGCAAAGAGATCTACTTGAGGAGTACCCCACTGGTGAACAATGTCCAGAAACACATCCCTGTGAAGCATCCATTCATCAGATTCAATGAAGGACCTGCTCAGATTGTCTGCCACAGTGTTCTGATCTGAGGGAATATAAACTGCCTGAAGAGTCACTTGATATTGGATAGCCAGATCCCATACCAGAAGTGCCAGTCGGCAAAGAAGGTAAAATCTTGTACCTCCTTGTTTGTTGATATTCCACATGACTGTGGTATTGTCTGCAAATACCTTGAGAGGCCCCGGAGAGAAGAGAGGATGAAAGGCCCAAAAAGCCAGCATAACAGCCCTCATCTCTTTGATGCTGATGTGCTCCTTCTGCTAACGAGGTGACTACACTTCCCGTGTCACATCTAAAGCTTCTGTGAACAGATTCTGAAAGGGAAGAGGAGTTTGAAAAGGGAGCCCTGGATTCAGAGACAACTGCTAAACCAATACAAAAGTTCTTTCTTGAGACACGGGAGAAGAGGAACAGGAAAGTCTAGAGAATGCACATGTTGAAACCACACTGACTTCTGAAACCACTGGAACTTTCTCATGTTGAGTTTGGCCAGAGAGAATATCAGAATGGTGGAAGCCATAAACCCCAAAGCTCTAAGAAACTCCCTAGCTGTAATGGAGGCCAGGGGAAGAAGAGTTTGAAAGACAGAAATGAGAGTTAAGGCCTTTGGAGGAGGCAGAGATGCCAGCTTTGGCACAGTTTGAATCCTGCAACCCAGAAAGACATGATCCTGAAAAGGAGTCAGGGAAGACTTTTTGAAGTTTACCGTGAACCCCAGGCTCTGAAGAAGAGAAGTGGTAAAAGGAAAATTTTGCAAAAGGACCTCTGGAGAAGATTCCTGAATTACCAGGATATCCAAATAAGGAAAGTATTGGATCCCTTGAAGCCTGCAAAAGACTATCACAGGAGCGAGGCATCTGGTGAATACCCTTGGGGCAGTAGAAAGGGCAAAGCACAGAACTGAAAACAACAGAGAAACACAAAAATCTCCTGAAAAGAGGATGGATTAGTATTTGGAGATAAGCATCCTTGTGGTCCAGAGACACCAGAAAGGACTGAGGGAGCAAGAGAGGAAAAAGAGACTGAAGGGACAACATCTGAAAGGAAGGCACCTTCAGAAAAGTGTTTAGATGAGAGAGGTGTAGAATAGGTCTCCAAGTACTTTCTTTTCTGGGCACTAGAAACATTTGTGAATAAAACCCTTTCCCCTTTAGGAGACAGGCACCTCCTGAATAATACCCTGAGACAAGAAGTCTGAAAGAACCTCTGGGAAAAAAAGGAAGATTTTCCTGAGAAGGCTGAGGAATGCCCATAAAAGGAGGGTGGGAAATTCAAACCATGAACTACAAATGCCAAATGATTAACAGAACCCAAGAATCCTGGGTGATTCAGAGCCAAACAGGAAGAGAAAGAGGAATGTGGCTAGGAACAGGTGGATAGTCAGACAGCACCTGGTTTACCAGGAAAGGAAGGCTTAAGAATCCCTGCAATCTGAGTGGCCTTAGCAAGGGGAGTCCGTTTACCACCTTTTAACCTTTAGAAGGAGGGTGAGATTGCCTACGAACAAAGGCTGGCTTAGAAGGGTAGTTTCACTGAAATTTAGGTACAGGAGATACAAAGACATGCTTAAGCTCCTGTAAAGCCTTCCCCTTGTCATGAAGAGACTTAAATAAACCTGCAGCCGCTTCCCCAAACAAAAGTTCATTATCCAGAGGAGCATCCATCAACTTATGCTTAATATCATCGGGTAAAGGTTGAAGCCTAACCCAAGAATACCACCTCAGAACTGAACCAAAAGCAGCAGCCCTAGAAGAGGCATCTGCTGCATCCATTATAACTACATTTGACAGAATGATGGATGACTTGAGAGGATGTCGCTAGCAAGGAAAAAGTAGAAGATTTAGTCTGAGTCTGGAAGATCAGAAAAAAGCTGACAAGCCTGAGAAAGAAGAGCCAACACATATCTACAGATATGAGTCTGATAATTAATAGCCCTAAAAGCTAGGGTAGCCAAAGTACAAACCTTCTTACCCAGCCTATCCGTGGTTCTACTGTCCTTGTCAGAAGGCAGTAAAGTGGATGAAGGAAACAATTGAGATGGCTTATCAAAGGCTACAGACACCACAGAGGGGTCAGCAGCAGGACATTTAAACAAAAAGGAACAATCCTCAGGCATCCTATAAAACCTTCAGACCTCATGGGAACAAGGGGCAGAGACTCTGGCGCTTTAGAGACATTGGAAAAAACATCTAATAAAGTAGCCAAGACAGGCAGAATAGCCACAGGTATAGGAGATTCCATCTGCAGTAACTCATAGTGCCTCTTATGGACATTGGAAACCTGGACACAATCTCACTTAAAAATTTCCATCATCTGAGAGATTGTATCCCCAAAGGAAATTTCCTTAGAAGGATTATCTAGAGTATAAGAGTCCTCCTCCTCAGACCCATAGTCTAAAGGAGAAGGAATCTGGGTAGAATAATCAAGGGAGTTATAATCAGAATCCACCTCTTCCTCAGAAGAATTCAATACTCTGGGCCTTTTAGGGGAAGAAGAGGTCCAAGGAGGAGCAGGAACCAAACCCCCTTGAGGAGGCCTTTGTGAAGATATCTGAAGGCTGCCAGCCTAGCCAGATAAAATTTTGCATGTAATTATATCATTTGTAAATATTAATATAAGCCACAGGCTTGTTCTCTTAAATGGGAGAAAATGGTGTTAAATGTTGAACTTCAAAAATGTAACCACGTTGCACTCTGCTGTAGGAAAGCTGATAAGTCAAGCATTGTATAATTGTTTGATCTCAAAACTCGGAGCTGAGATGTCTGAATTAAGGTATTATTCCTATTGTTTTGAGACCAGAGTTAATGGCTAGAATTTACATGTGTAATGTATTTGATTGCTCTGGCATCCTGACCAGCTGCAATATCAAAAGGGATGTTACACTCTAAGTTTCTGTTAGCCTGGGAAATGGAGAATAATGATGTAATCTGAAATGAGTGAGTGGTACTGTGTTATCAATTTAAAGACAGAGAGTGAGAGAATCAGAGCATTTTGCATTTGTCATGAGAACATCCAACTCACCAGCACTCCGCCTGTACTCTGTATGTAAATAGTATCTTAGACTTTAGTGTCTCTCTTCGAAATAGCTAGGAAATAGGAAGATTAGA
This sequence comes from Protopterus annectens, assembly GCF_019279795.1. Classification (NCBI taxonomy): domain Eukaryota; kingdom Metazoa; phylum Chordata; order Ceratodontiformes; family Protopteridae; genus Protopterus; species Protopterus annectens. Next base: position 1,369,920,697 of record NC_056728.1, on the reverse strand, counting down.
CCAGTTGTTTTCTGTAGTGATGTCAGAACTATTTTACTGTATTATTTTAAGCATTTTTTGTGATCTGTGAACTCTTGACTAGCACTGTGTAGTAAGAAGTATTGTCTTCTGTTCTTTATTATGTATTATTAAATATTTTAACCCTTTCAACTGTGGCTGTTTTGTGTAGAGATAATTTAAGCTCTAGAGTACATTGCATGTATATAGTGATACTGGCCAAGCCACTCCAATAAGCCTTAAAAAGTTCTGGTTACACTTAGTAATTGGATAATAATATTGCACAGTAATAATTGGACACCCTTTGATAAGGGCCTTATTAGTAGCTGATATTAGTGGTTGGTGGCAAGTGGTACTACTGTATAGTCTGGGCAGAAGTGGCATAGCTGGAGAACCTGAGCCAGCCTTCCCCAGGAGTGTCTGTGTGTTTGTATATAATGCATATCTCAAAGTGTGTGTGTGTCAGCTACTTGGGCAGTGATACTGGTTGGACAGAGAGGGTGCTGGAGGTTTTAGTTTGACCACTAGGCTGAGATCTGAACCCTCTAGCTGTGCCAGTGGGGAGTCTTATTGGGGACCTGGAGCGAAAGGAAGAGACCAGGCCCAGACTGACTGTGATCTCTGTGTGCTCTTAAGGGAAATTGTACTTTACTGTGTGTATTTGTTATCCTTCCCAATGTGGATGCCCTCACTGGTGTTAGTGGTGAGGAGTAAGGCTCCCTGATTGCTGGGCCAGTGCATGGGCATCACAAATTAATTGTTTGGCAGTGGTGGGATACCCACACCACATATTAATTGGTTGGCAATTGGCTTGTAGTGGTGTGGATAGTGAATTCCTGTAGCTTGTGTACAGTGATCACTGAAGATGTTTTTCTACTCTAAATCAGCCACACAGTGAATATTGAGAGTTCAGATCACAGTTCCTTTATTTCTTTTGTTAGCTTAGTTAGTCAGGGAGAGCAGGCAAGCATGTCAGCAGAGGAGTATGGCAAGATGACAAGGAGCCAGTTAGGTGAGATGTGCCAGGCTAAAGGACTGATGCAGGAAAACTTGACTAAGGCAGACATGATTGCAGCTTTGGTCAAAGCTGCATCAGAAAACAGCAACCAGTAGGACAATCAGACTGGCTGTGGAGATGTACAACACTCAGGGAATGGACAGCTCAACCTTTGTGCAGAGGACTTAAATATCCATCTGGAGCTGATGAGACCTGAGTTGGACACCAGGCATTTGGAAACAGAAGCAGAAGAGAGATGGACACGTCTACAGGCTGAGGAGAATGAGAACCTGCTATGCCTGGAAGCTGAGGAGAAGGAAAGGCAGAGGCAGCACAAAAAGGAGATGCTGACTCTTCACCAGAGTCATGGAGGTAATGGGGAAGGAAATAACTGGACCCCAGAAGCACAAAAGGTCAATAAATTTCTTCCGCAGTTTACAGAGGGGGATAATTTTGATAGTTTCATTCATATGTTTGAGAGGGTATGTAAACAGTATGATGTTGACCAAAAGCTCTGGGTACAGTTCCTGACCCCCTTACTCAATGGTAAAGCTGTAACTATTTTGTCCAAAATGTCTGACGTTGACAGTTTTAATTATACTGCTGTTAAAAACCGTTTGTTAGAATGTTTTAAGCTAACACCTGAAATTTATAGGAAATGTTTTATGAGCATAGACACAAGGCAGATGAAAGTGTGTGTGAATATGTTGCTGAACTGAGCACTTATTTTCATAGGTGGGTGAGTGAATGTCAGGTCACCACTTTTGAAGGGCTTGCAGATCTTTTGATGAGGGAACAAGCCCTTAGCACTTTCCTGAGGACATGAGGATCTGGTTAGCTGATAGACCATGTGCTACTTCAGAGGAGTTAGGGAAGAAGGGAGACCTATACCTAGCAAGCAGGGCATCCCTGCACAGGAAAGGGACCCCCAGTATTGCTCATGGGACTAAAGGAACCCATGGTGGGCAGCCCAGACTAGTCCAGGTACATGTCCAGGACCTAGGGTTAAATGTTTTGAATGCAACCAGTGGGGCCATGTGGCATACAGATGTCCATGGAGGCAGAGTGGGGAACAAAGGTTGAGAGACCCAGTAAGTGGGAAAGACAAAATGCCAATAGTAGATTGTCTTGAAACAACAGGTACCGAACTATCATACTGCAGACGTCCTAATAGGGAAGGATTTTGATGAGGCAGTACTATATGTTAATGCAGTTACACACAGTCAGGCTTCAAGACATCATGTGGGTCTGGTAGCCTGGGGAGACCCAGTCAGACCTCATTACTTGCAGCCACAACTGGTGAGGTGGTTAATCCAGGGAGGAATCTACACTGTAGCAGTGAGACTGAAGGTGAGCCACAGCTGCTTGTGGGTACTGATGTTCCCTTGGACAGAGTGACTGCAAAGGTAGAGGTGAGTAGTAGTACCTAGGCTGACAGTAAGGCACCACTATCAGAGGATGCCAGACTTCCTGCGGAAGGGGAGCTGGGAAGGATTACAAAGAGACAGTTGAGACAGGCTCAGCTCTCAGACCCTATGTTGCAAGTCCTGATGCAGGTAGCTAGTGAGGCAGCTGATTCTCAAGAGAAGGGGGATCAGTATACTGGGAAAAAGGGTTACTGTATAGAGAGTGGACCCCTGAGAGAGATCTGGAAGGTGAGAGGGTACAGCAGTTAGTAGTGCCTAGACCCTACCATCTGGTGCTTCTAGCCATAGCCCATGATATTCCCTTTGCAGGTCATATGGGCATAAAAGATACAAAGAGAAATATTATGCAAAACTTTTATTGGCCTGGAATTTCCAGAGATGTAACAGGGTACTGCAGGACCTGTGAGCAGTGCCAAAATGTAGGCAAGGCAGGAGGAGACAAGGTGAAAGCTCCTTTGATCCATTTGCCTGTGATTGAGGAGCCATTTCAGAAGGTAGCTTTGGATATTGTGGGGCCTGTGAGTACCCCAAGTTCCACTGGGAAAATGTATATCCTAGTGGTAGTAGATTGCGCTACAAGATACCCTGAGGCAGTGGCTTTGTCCTCTATTGAGGCAGAAAAGGTGGCAATTGCTTTGTTAGAGATTTTCAGCAGGGTGGGTTTCCCAAAAGAAATACTGACTGACAGAGGTGCCAATTTCATGTCAAACCTGCTGACTTGTCTGTGGAAGTACTGTGGGGTGAAGCACCTGAAGACCATCCACAGACTAATGGTCTTGTTGAGAGGTTAAACTCTACACTCAAGTGTATGCTACAGGCATTTGCAGACCAGTTTAAGAGGGAATGGGACAAATATTTGCCCTATCTGTTGTTTGCTTACAGAAAGGTTCCCCAGGAATCCACTGTTTTTTCTCCCTTTGAGTTGTTGTATGACCATATGGTGAGGGGACATTTAGATTTAATCCATGATGAATGGGAAGGTGACTGTGAACCTCACAAGGCATCTGTTGTGGCATATGGCCTAAACCCCAGGACAAGGCTCAGGGAACTCACGGGTTTGCCCAGGAGAAGCTGGCAGAAGCCCAACAACAGCAAAATATATAATATGACAGGAATGCTTGAGCTAGAGGGTATGCTGTAGGGCAGCAGGTAATGGTTCTCATTCCATCAGATATAACAAGCTGCAAGCAGCTTGGGAGGGATCCTACAAGGTGGTAAGAAAGTTAAGAAATGTTAACTACATGGTGGAACTGCTAGACAGGAGGCAGGGGCACAGATTGTATCATGTTAACATGATGAAACCTTACCATGATAGGGAGGCCCTTGTGGTGAGTATTTGCAGTGGGCTGCAGGAGATGTTTGAGGGAGATCTGGTGACTGATCTCCTCAGTGAGGGCTCAGACTGACACCTCAATGAAAGGGGTAGCAATGCCCCAGCAGCTATCTCCTACCCAGGTTTGAGAAATCCGAGCAGTGTTACAGGAGTTTGGGGACATGTTCACTAGGAATCCAGGGTGCACCCACCTGGTGTAGCACCAGGTGGATACAGAACCCCAAAGGCTTATTAGGCAGGCCCCTTATAGGGTGCCTGAGAGAGTCAAACAGACTCTGAGAGAAGAGATTCAGGAAATGTTGGAAGTAGGGGTAATTCAAGAGTCCAACAGTCCCTGGGCCTCCCCAGTGGTGCTGGTGCCAAAGAAGGATGACAGCACCAGGTTCTATGTGGACTACAGGAAATTAAATAGTCACAAAGAGTCAGAAGCTTACCCCATGCCTAGGACAGATGAGGCCCTAGAGCAGCTGGGTGGTGCTAAGTATCTTACAACAATTGATCTTACCAAGAGTTACTGGCAGGTGCACTTGACTCCCAGTGCTAGAGAGAAGTCATCCTTTGTGACTCCTTTTGGCTTGTATGAGTTCACAAAGATGCCCTTTGGGATGAAAAATACCCAGTGACTTTCCAGAAGCTGGTAGATCATATCCTAGCAGGAGGGTTTGCTCTTGCTTACCTAGATGATATTGCCATCTACAGCCATTCCTGGCAAGAGCACCTTCAACATGACAGGGAGGTGCTGGGCAGACTACAGAGGGCAGGGTTGACCATTAAGCCCAGTAAATGTCAGATGGGTATGGCAGAGGTCTCCTACCTGGGACATAGAGTGGGGAGTGTTAAGATCAGCCCAGAACCTGGCAAAGTAGAAGCCATTCAGGCATGGCCTGCACCTGTTACCAAAAAGCAGGTGAGGGCATTCTTAGGGACAGCAGGGTACTACATTAGGTTAATCCCCTGTTATAGTACCACAGCTGCTCCCCTCACAGACCTGACAAGGAAGGACAGGCCAGATAAGGTAGTGTAGACCACAGCATGTAAGCAGGCATTCAAGAAGCTTTGGGAGGACCCCCTGTGTTAGCCAGTCCAGATTACAGCAAATGATTTGTTGTGCAGGTGGATGCTTCAAACTATGGGGCAGTGACTGTACTTAGCCAGATTTCTTCAGAAAGAGAAGAGCACCCAGTAGTTTATCTCAGTTGTAGGCTCCAACCCAGGGAGGAATGCTATGCAGCTGTAGAAAAGGAATGTCTAGCCATAGTGTGGGCACTGCAGAAACTGCAGCCTTATCTGTATAGAAGACAATTCACTGAAGTGACAGATCACAATCCCCTAACATGGTTAAACAGAGCCAAACAGCAAAATGCCAAGTTGCTAAGATGGAGCCTAGGGTTGCAAGCATATGATATGTCAGTGCAGCACCGCAGTGGGACTAGCAATGCCAATGCAGATGGGCTGTCAAGACAAGGAATGGGATAAGGTATACTCAGACAGACCTAACCTTCTCAAGCAGCGTTTCTCAAGGGTCACTTGAAAAACTAGCTTGAGATATCCAGGGGCGGGGGTATGTGAAGGCTGCCAACCTAGCCAGATAGAATTTTGTAGATAATTATGTCATTTGTAAATATTAATATAAGCCACGGGCTTGTTCTCTTAAATGGAAGAAAATGGTGTTAAATGTTGAACTTCAAAAATGTAACCACATTGCACTTTGCTGGAGGAAAGCTGATAAGTCAAGCATTGTATAATTGTTTGATCTCAAAACTCAGAGCCGAGATGTCTGAATGAAGGAATTCTTTCTATTGTTTTGAGACCAGAGTTAATGGCTAGAATTTACATGTATAACATATTTTATTGCTCTGGCTTCCTGACCAGCTGCAAAATCAAAAGGGCTGTTACACCCTGAGTTTCTGTTAGCCTGGGAAACTGAGAATAATAAAATCTGAAAGGAGTCAGTGGTACTGTGTTATCAATTTAAGAACACACAGAGAGAGAATCAGAGCATTTTTCATTTGTCTTGAGAACATCCAACTCACCAGCACTCTGTGTTCTGTATATAAATAGCATCTTACACTTTAGTGTCTGTCTTAGAAATAGCTAGGAAATAGGAAGATTAGATGAACTGTTTTCTGTATTGATGTCAGAACTATTCTACTGTGTTATTTTAAGCATTTCCTGTGATCTCTGAACTCTTGACTGGCACCGTGTAGTAAGAAGTATTGTCTTGTGTTCTTTATTATTTATTATTAAATATTTTTTAAACCTTTCAACTGTGGCTGTTTTGTGTAGAGATAACTTAAGCTCTAGAGTACATTGCATGTATATAGTGATACTGGCCAAGCCACTCCAATAAGCCTTAAAAAGTTCTGGTCACACTTACTAATTGGATAATAATATTGTACAGTAATTGGACACCCTTTGATAAGGGCCTTATTAATAGCTGATATTAGTCGTTGCTGGCAAGTGGTACTATCATATAGTCTGGGCAGAAGGGGTATAGCTGGAGAACCTGTGCCAGCCATCCCCAGGAGTGTCTGTGTGTTTGTATACAAGTCATATCTGAAAGTGTGTGTGTATCAGCTACTTGGGCAGGGACACGAAGCACTGGTTGAGCAGAGAGGGTGCTGGAGGTTTTAGCTTGACCACTAGGCTGAGATCTGGACCCTATAGCTGTGCCAGTGGGGAGTCTTATTGAGGATCTGGAGAGAAAGAAAGAGACCAGCCCCAGACTGACTGTGATCTCTGTGTGCTCTTAAGGAAAATTGTACTTTACTGTGTGTGTATTTGTTATCTTTCCCAATGTGGATGCTCCTTACTGGTGTTAGTGGGCAGGATTAAGGCTCCTTGATTGCTGGGCCAGTGCACAAGTGGCACAGCCTTAACGACAGTAAAGCACTAAACAACGCATAAGTAAAGGCCTGTCACTCACTTTGTGGATCCCTAGGAGCAGAGGAAACATGATTAGTTTTCTGTTTCTTTTTTAAGGGGACATCCATCCTAGAAACGTGAGAAGGCCCTGACTTAGCACGGCATTCCACAACTGTAGTAGGAACATCTTCCCTACAGAGAAACTACAGAACCCCCCTAGACCCCTCAGATACAGTCAACAGTGGTTCTGCCTGAAATGGATGCCCGCAAAGCCTTTTCAGACGTGCTGCCCACCAGATCCTTACCAGCCTCCAACCCAGACACAGTAGAGGAATCTGTCAAAACAACTGAGCCTCTGGGTTCATAATAACCTCAGGAGAAACTCCCAGCAGAGGCTGGAAAGTGGAAGATTCCAGTTTTACCTTATGCACCTTCTTCTTCCCTGACGGTTGACCCTCTGGGCAGGAAGTTCCATCCATAGTATCTTGACCAAGAAGCTCAAGACTCTGGTTCTCATGATACAATGATAGGGAAGAAAGCCTACTACAAAGAGTTTTAGGGACAAACACCTGACAAATAGAACAAGACGTATGGTCATAAGCAGCACCTAGGCAAAAAAAGACACTTATTGGGCAGTCTTTATTGGGAATCAGTCTCCCACACTGGCAATTACCTTTCCTGGATGACATTAACCCCAAACAGTACAAAACAAACAAAAAAGAACAAGAAATCAAACTGGGTACTTATCTGCAATGGTGAGGGCTTCAGCAAACAGGAGTAAACAGTGGAGCCAACAAACAGAAAAACAGCAAAAACGGACAGATGTAATAGACCAATGGTTAAAAACAGCATTTGGACTGGCAACAAAGAGGTTCTGAGGATGGTCCGTCTGAATGTCACCTTTATGCCCTACGCAAGGAGTGTGTAGGTGATGTTCAGCATACCTTAAAGCAATGGTAGACTTTGATAAACTGGCCAGACAGTGAGCTTCATGGCAGGGAAGCCCATTTGTAATGAATACTGCAGCAGTGAATGTAAGGACATCAACAATGATGCAACAATGTAAGCACATTTAAAAAAAGGCACAGTAACTCTGAAGACTTTAATGATTTTGTAAATATCTGATTCACAATGTCATTTGTTTTTCTTCATTCAAAGGAAAATGGAACATGTAGGCCCTCTTTCTTTAAATTGTTGCTGCCATCAGTACATTAGCCATGTACTCTGGTTTACTGTCCGGTAAACAGTTTCAAAATTGTGTGTGATGGGGTGGAAAGATTAAAACAAAAATTGCATGAGGGGTAAATCAAGCCTGAAAATATGAACATACTTAGAAGTAGGTGCATCATATGAATAGGTAAATCAAGCCTCAAAATATGTATGCACTTCCTAAATACAGTTGAGAGGTCTTTATGAGTTTAAGTCAGTTACTTCAGTCAAACCATTGGTGTAAGGTCTGAAAAACAGAACTTGTTCTGTGGCTAATGGCCAAAAGAGGATAACAGAGGAAGATACATGGGAAATGCAGGGAATAAACAGGACTGCGATGAAGACTACATGTACATTATTAATGAGAAGTGTTTAAGAAAAAAAAACTGGATGGGATGGTAGCATCTAATTTAAAACTGTTGTTTTTCAGAAACAAAATTATCAGTTTAGCAATCATTTACATTTAAGTAACAGTACATAAAGTTCCTGTTGTAAGAAAAACACTGAAACTGTTTCTCTGCATTCCTTCCTGTTCACTTCTCTCACTGTAAAATTAATCCTGAAGCAATGTGTCTGGTTCTGGAAACTGTTTGCATTGTATCTGAAGAGAATAAATATGCTGAAAAAAATTACACTAGAATAAAGGATATTAACTTGATGACTCCTGTTATTTTGTTTGTTAATGGGGGTGAGTGGCCTAGTGCAACCCCCACTTTATGCTACAAATGGCATACAGACATATACAGTTGTTTTATACAGGCATACTGTTATAACAGCCAGTATGCAAAAACATAAATAAACATAAATTAGGCATATACACAGCATATTGCTAAGTAACATTTGAGGTTTATAACTCATGGTTTTATGTTTTGTTTTGTTTTCATTTGCCACTGCATTCTTTGTTCTTTTGAATACTTCTGATTCTTTTTAGTCACTTTTCAAAATCATCAGCTGACTCCAGCTGTAAGAATTTCCCACATACTGTACTTCCGTTTAACAGTTTATAAAAACTGCAAGAAAGACCTATTCTTTACTGTGTTAAACCTTAAACCTTCTGTAGAAAAGACCCATGTGATATATCCAAAGGAACCCTTAAGGACACACCGGTGTTTTAGCTAAATGGCTTATGAATTCCCTGTGACTTTTTACGTTTTATGTCAAAAGTAAAAAGACGTAGGCATTCAGGAACCATGTAGCTAAAACACTGGCATGCCATGGTGTAGACAAAACTTGCAGAATTGTTCAGTGACTTATTGACTGTTGCCCCAACCACCCATCCTCTTTGTGACATACTATCTTGACTTTGGTTATGATGTACAATTGTCACATATCAGATTAAAAGGTCTTGCCAGAATTTTCTGCTTTGTATACTAAGGTCTTATACAAGTATCCTCAAAGAAATCTCTTCTTAATTGGAATATACAGATGTAAACTAATAAATCACTAAAGACAAAGGGCAGGATTCACGATGGCTTGCATGGAGTCTAAGAGCCGTGTAAGACTCCATGCAGCCATCGCAATCCAGGAACAGCCCGAAATCCCGTGTAAGAGAAAGCTAAAATGACTCTTACATGGGCAGGGCGTGGATATGCTAATCACCCCACTTGCAGCCGAAAGGAATGCAAATGAGGTAGATTAGCGATCCACAAAGCTCAAACCATCCCGTGTAAGAGTTGTGTTAGCTGCAGAAATGTACTCAGTTGACAACTGAGTACGTTTCTGCAAATAACACAATGGAGCCATGTCAGCTCCAAATAAAGGGTGCATATGTGTCAGGCAGCATGCCAATGGCCAAATATGTGCCCATTGGCAAGGTACCCCGATGCAAATATGAGAAAAAATTAATTTTTTTTTCGGTGATCGCCGATGTGTAAATGCAGCGCAGCCCCGCGCAAATGGGCTGCGCTACATAAAACATAAAAAGTAAGGTTATAAACCCACAAATGTTGGTTTTATGCAATGCATGGATATACAATGCAGGGACCAGCAGACCAAAACAACATGGCCACCGTTTAGTGGTTGCTAAGGGGGGAAGCTGAGTCTAAGACATGTAACTAAGCATTAGTAGGCAATCCTATGTAAATTAGTGTTAGGATACTGAATCCCACTGTCACATAGCAAATTAGCACATTCTGAGTAGTGTAAGAGTTACATAAGGGGGAGGAACAGAGTAGGAGATAGGTGACATCACAGGGGGGAATGGCAGAAAGAAATGCAGTTCATTGGAGGTCAGTGTTACGTGACAGATGTCAGACACATATCATGGAAAGAGGAGTGCCACAAGATAAGCATGGGAAAGTCAAGAAATGGAAGTTGTACACTGTTGCCAACACCAAAGTTTCTTGCTGGGCGTGCATGCACACGTGTGCGCGCCATGAGGCGCGAGTAGGGCAGTGTGCACGCGTGTAAGGTAGACTGAGCATGTGGGAGCCTGTAGGCAGACTTGTAAGACTGTTTGCACTGGTGTGCACGTGTTTTAACCTAAATAAGTAGATTCTAAACTGTGTAAGCATGTGTGCGCGTGTGTAAGCCACTGTGAGCAAGTTTCCGCCGGTATGCGTGTTGCTCCCCCCTGAGGAAATAGAAAGGAAAAAGGAAGCAACATAAATAGTAGGAAGCTAGCAGGGAATACTGCTGGAGCTAGCAGGTGAAAACAATTAGAAGCAGGCAATTACACAGGCAGAATACTAGCCCAGCCCAGCACTTAAAAGTCTGCAAACAGCAGTGCAGTATGATTCTCTCAAGAAATACTGCAAGACAGGAGTAAGCTATTAGAAGTGAATACTGAAAAAGCTTCACTCAGACCAAAAATGCTAGGGGCTGCCATAGCTGTCATAAGGAGACATAGGCGACTTACTGAGGGTGGTGACAATGCAAATGCTGCCAGACAAACCACAGTGAGGAGACGGAGAAGAGTGTACAGGCCCAGGGTCACCTACCAGGGGTTACACGAGCTGGAGATAGCAGAGCGCTATAGAGTGGACAGAGACCTCCTGCAGCAAATTGTTGAACTGTGCAGGCCACACCTCACACACAGAACCAACAGAGGGGAACCCATCCCAGTGGAAACCAAGGTATGTGTTGGCTTAAGAATACTAGCAACAGGTACCTTCCAGAGACCAACTGGTGATATGATGGGGATCTCACAGGCATCAGCATCCAGGGTACTGCACCAGTTCCTGGATGCCATGTCAGCACATGTCGGAGATCATGTATATTTCCCCAATTCCCGTGAGGCATTGGCCAGCAATATGCATCTCTTCCAGCAAATAGCGGAATACCTTGAGGTAGTGGGTGCAATAGACTGCACGCATATACGCATCAAAGCACCAGCTGGTGAGCGGGGTAGGGCCTACATTAACCGCAAGGGCTTCCCCTCCATCAACTGCTAGGTCATGTGTGATGCCCAGGGCATAATAATGAATGTGTGTGCTGGCTGCCCTGGAAGCTACCATGATTCCCATATCTGGCATCTGACACAGCTGTACCAGACATTTACCAGTGGGGACATCCCACATGGTCACTTAGTAGGGGATTCTGGATATGCACTGGAGCCTTGGCTAATGACACCCATCAGAAATGCACACACACCTGAACAGGAACACCATAATGAGGCACACGCACAAACACGAAATGTAATCGAGCGTGTGTTTGGGCTGCTCAAGTCACGGTTCCAGTGCTTGGACACATCTGGTGGAGCCTTGCAGTACTCACCAACTACATGTACCCAAATTGTCATGGTATGTGCTATGCTACATAATATGATTCTGCGAAAACAGCTGCAGCAGGATCAGCATAGGGCTGGGCCAAACAGCCCCCCACCATTGCTAAGTCAATCACAGGCAGAGCGTGACTCGGAGGAGGAACAACCCAAGCCTGCCCCAGTAGGCAGAAGGAGGCGTGCCCAGTATGCCTTGGCCTTGGCAAAGCGGCAATGCATAGCACATACACTGGCTCAGTAGGGACCCTGGAAATGATTCCTCTCTCCGACTCACACATATAGTAAAAGGGACACCTAAGTTGACACAACCTGCTTTCAAACATGTACAGGGAGTGTAGTATGTGCATCCAACATAGGCAGCCCTGCAGTACCACCTGAGGCATGATTGCCATGTGTTAAGCAATGTAACACCATGTAGTATATGCAAACTTGATCACCCTGACTAACATCCTGCCCTCACGAAGCATGATGCCACAATATGAAGATGAGATGATCAATTGTAATAATTGGCTGAAGTATTGCTGTTAGTCAAAGGGGATCGAATGCGTGCCAGCCTGGGATGACATGCTGAGCACGACATGATGCTCCACCTGCTAGGGGTGGTGTGCACCTATCAGTCCTGGTCTTATGGATACTGGCAAAGGCTGTTGTTACCCCCAGCATGCCTTGAATAGGTAAGGCTCAAAACACAAACCCACCTCCATAGGTATCACAAGGGATAAGAACCTAGATGTAATGCTACCCAATGCCAGAAGTCTAAACAGCAAGATGCATGCAGTCTAAACTCCCCTCAGCATGGAGAATGTTGATATCTGTTCTGTAACAGAAAACTGGGTCAAGGCTCACAACAGCACCCTAACACTACCAGGTTACACCTCATACTGTGCTTTACAGCCCCATAACATGGAACAAGCTACAAAAGGAGGGTGACTAGCAATAATTGTCAAGGATAACCACAACCCCATGTTGGTACCACAACAGGAAGCAGCATGGACTAGCCATGGTCAAGTAACAGTGGCTAAAACTGCCTCCCAGTTTATAGCCTGCTACAGACTACTGTCCTAACACCAGGAACTGCACTTGGCCTATGTTGGAATACATGAATATATCAAGCTCTCCAAACCACATTATATTGGGTGACTGAAAATACACACACATAGACTGGGAGCATTATTCTAGCTCCAACACCCTAGGACAAAGGTTCCTAGAATCCATAAACCAAAATGCTCAGGAACAACGTACCACTCCCACAAGAGGGGTAAGAATACTGGATGTGATAATCAGCAACATGGGTACTGTATGGCCAGATGAGAAGTGTATCCCTCACTGGTAAGATCAGACCATAGAGTAATCACACTGGATATACACATCCTGACCACAGTCCCTGGCCAGAAAACCACAGTGAAAAACATGTGTAAAGCAAATGTTGCACTCCGCCAAACTGATGTGGAATCCAGTAAAGGCCCTGTGCCTGTGCAAAATATGGGCCACACCTCAGAACCCGTTATAAATGCATTCCATGAACACTGCCAGGAATGCATGGATTATGCAATCCCAAATAAAACCAAGACACAATGCCATACACGCAGGCATCTGGCATGGTGGACCCCATCCACTACCAAACCATGCAAGAGAATGAGGAAGCTACTACATGATAGAGCAAACCTAAAAAGGGAAGTAATCTCTGATCAGTATTATGGCAATAAAATATGTCCACTCATACAATCCACTAAGGCCAGCTACAAGTTGAATCTGTGAATCTTGAGGCAATGTTACACCTTCCCCATGTACACAGACAACCCTCTCCTCCCCCCAAGAAATACAAATATATGTGAGAGATGCAACCATTTATCCAAACCGGAGGCTGAGCACTCTCAACTCAGTACTGTCAAAACTAGTCAGGAGGAGAAGGTAACCACACACACCACAAACCCAGTCTCACATAGACCTATCACAACTGCAAACCAAAGACATAAACACAGCAAAACATTCCCAAAGGCTCTAATTACAAACACACCATATCAACAGAGGCCTCCAAAGCAGACACCCAAGCAACCACTACCTCCAAACATAGCACATGCAACACATAGTACACAAAGCTGGTGTGCCAAACAGTCACAGGCCAGAAGGAGAAACAACATGCCTGATACAGTTGTAATAGGTGACTCCATAGTCAGTCACACTGCTGACCCGCTCACCAGACTGAACAAGGGAAAGGGTACAGTAAGCTGCCTGTAGGCTGCTACAATACGCCACATAACACAAGCACGCAGGTCACCCCAAAGCAAGTACAAATATGATGCAGTCATTGTCCATGCTGGTGTGAATGACCTGAGATGTACCTCCACGGACTACATGAAAAGAGACATAGATGAGCTCTCTGATTATGTAGGCCAGGCCGGTATGACTCTGACCTTGGGCAGCATCCTACCTTCACCAAGAATGATGCCACAGTACAAACACAGAATGATCATCTCTAACAAGTGGCACAATTACTGGTGTCATTCCAAGGGGATCCAATGTCTGTCCACTTCAGATGTCATGCTTGACAAGCCATGCTGCTTTGCCAGGGATGGCTTGCACCTGTCACCCCTGGGCGTCTGGATATTGGCTAAGGCTCTTGCCACCTCCATAGAGCCTTTTGTAGGCAAGGCTGAAAAGACTAACCCACCTCCCTAGAAAACATAAGTGGAAAGAAACATAAGGGTAATGCTGCCCAATGCCAGATGTCTAAACCTCAATATGCATGCTCGCGAGGCCCTCCCCAGTATGGAGAACATCGATGTCTCTACAGTGACAGAAACCTACAGCAAGGCTCCTGAGAGCACACCAGCACTACCAGGTTATACCTCATATCATGCGTCTTGGCCCCAAAAACCTGGAGCAAACCATAAAAGGAGGGGGAGTATGCATATTCAGCAAAGATACCCACATGTCCAGGTAACTGACAATGCACGAAGCATCGGAGACCACCCATGTGCAACTAGCCATAGGCAAAACTGCTGTACAGTCTGTAGCATGCTACAGACCACACTCTCACACACAGGAACCCCACTCAGCCTTCCTGACGACACTGGACAGTATGAATGTCTCACCAAATACCAGACAAGGTACTCATAAATAACCACATAGGTGGTAATCCATTACGTATGGAAGGAGTAATCAGGGACCCAGGGACACAAGTGGACAGTAACCTGTCATGTGACACTCACATTGCCAACGTGGCTAGGAAGACCTTCTATATTGGCCACCTTATCATGAAAGGAATCACATCTACATCAACAGAGGTCATTGTGCCCCTATACTGTTCTCTTATCAGGCCCATAATTTAGTACAATGCCGCATTTGGGATGTACCTCACCCGACACCTGCAGCAGTTAGAAAGACCTCAAAGGCACCTCACCAAGAGGATAAAGGGTCTCAAATATATGTCATATGCTGCCTGGCAATAGACACCCCAGCTGTATGCAGTCACATACTGCCTACGCAGAGGTGTTGTATGCCTGTTGTACAAGGCCATGTCCAACACAGGATTAATGGACATGCTCCACCCCAGAAAACCCAAATCCATCAGAGCTGTGAGAGCGAGAGATGTCAACCTCAACACATAATGAAATAGGATGTGCTGGAGGGACAGATACATAACGCAGAGGCTCCCTACACCCCGGAACGGAATCCCACTCCATGTTAGGCAGAGCCTTTCACTGACTCTCTTCAACAGGAATCTTGCCAAGTGGATGAGTGATCGTAGATGTACACTGGGGGTCTTCACTGTGTCACGTCCAGACAGAGGCATAGTAAAGTAAATCCTAAATGGCCATAATATTCACATAGCAAGACGTGGCGAAAGCCACACACACACTCTGGCTAGGCTTATAAATGCCCTAAGGCAGATAGCCTAGTATGAACCTATGAACCTATGAAGATACAAATTGTACAGGACACTAAGGATAATCACAAGGCTTTCTTAACTGATGGTAGGAACCTTGTTGGGAATTCCCAGATATGCTCTGAATCACTCAAATAATACCAACAATATACCAAACACACACACATTGCCAACATCCAACCTGACAGGTTCAGTGCAAACTCCACCCCTATGCCAAATATCTATCCCAGCAGAGTGCCGGCCCCCCTGACATTGCAGATGCTGAGGTAACAGCCAGCATCTACAAAGCAAAACACACAGCATCAATGGTACGAGATGGTGTCCTGGGCGGAGTCCAACATGGACTCCAAGAAGAATGGAACGCCATATAACACTACTGCTCAATGTCAGCCTTACCACAGGATGTGTACCCAAAGAGCAGTGTACAACAATAGTGGTCCTTCTCCACAAAGGAGTTGCCTGAATGGATACTGCAAACTACCACCCCAGAATCCTGACAAGCTTGGTCTGCAAAGCTATGGAAAGGATCACATGTACCTCAGACATAAAGATATTGGGGACCTACTGACACTGGACCCTACCCAGTGTGGCTTTCTTAAGTGCAGATCCTGCCCCTTAAACATGTTTGACTCATTTGAAACAGTCATTAAGGCCATTGATGATGGGAATGTGGTCCACACAGCCTTGCTGGACCTTGCAAAAGGCTTCCATACAATACCCCACGTGTTCATTATAGATAAGCTCACCAGCTTAAATATAAACCCCTATGTCAGTACAGGGGTTGCAAACCAGCCCAAGGACAGAACTGACATGGTCAGAAATGCTGCAGCCATGTCAGACTACAAACCAGATACAACTGGCATTCCACAAGGCTCGGTCCTGGGACCTCACTTGTTTGGTATATATGTCCCATAGGTACAGGCCAACATGGAAGGACTGTGTCTGAACAAGTTTGCAGAGGACTACAAACTGGCCACCATATCTGACCCTCCATCTGACACAAGCATCCCACAAAAGGGCCACATAGAAACAGACAACTAGTGCCATAGCCATGTCAGCAAGCTAATTGCAGAAAAGTGTATAGTCATCCCCTGTGGATATACAGTAAGTGACCACCAATTACCACATAGGTGTTAACCCATTAAGTACTGAAGAAGTAATAAGAGACCTGGGGACACAAGTTGATAGATATCTTGCATTGGACAAGCATGTGGCTGTAGTGGTTACAGAAACATACCATATACCCACCTAATCATGAAGGTAGTCAGATCTAGATCAGGGGAGGTCATTGTGGCTCTGCAGTCATCCTTCATCAGCCTCACAATTGAGTACAATGGCCCCTGTGGGATGTACCTCAGCAGACACCTCCATCAACTGGAAAGACCCCAAAAGTACCTCACCAGGAGTATCAAAGAGCTCGAGCAGATGCCATGTGTTGGCTGATTAAATAAACTGCAGCCTCACAATTGACTACAATGGCCCCTGTGGGATGTACTATAGCAGACACCTGCAGCAACTGGAATGACCACACAAATACCCCACCAGGAGGATTGCAGAGCTGTAACAGATGCCATGTGTCACCTGAGTAAAGTAACTACAGCTCCACACAGTGCCATACTGCATGGCTGGAGGTGAACTGTGCCTGATGTTTAGAGTCATGACCAACCTGGTATCAATGGACATTTGGCAGCATGTAAACGCTGAATGCTGGTGATCTATGCAGCTGACAGGCCTGACCCCAGCGCAGATACAACTTGCATCCCACAAGGCTCAGTCCTGGGACCTCCCTTGTTTGGTATATATGTCCCATAGGTACAGGCCAACATGGAAGGACTGTGTCTGAACAAGTTTGCAGAGGACTAAAAACTGGCCACCATATCTGACCCTCCAGCTGACACAAGCATCCCACAAAAGGGCCACATAGAAACAGACAACTGGTGCCATAGCCATGTCAGCAAGCTAATTGCAGAAAAGTGTATAGTCATCCCCTGTGGATATACAGTAAGTGCCCACCAATTACCACATAGGTGTTAACCCATTAAGTACTGAAGAAGTAATAAGAGACCTGGGGACACAAGTTGATAGATATCGTGCATTGGACAAGCATGTGGCTGTAGTGGTTACAGAAACATACCATATACCCACCTAATCATGAAGGTAGTCAGATCTAGATCAGGGGAGGTCATTGTGGCTCTGCAGTCATCCTTCATCAGCCTCACAATTGAGTACAATGGCCCCTGTGGGATGTACCTGAGCAGACACCTCCATCAAGTGGAAATACCCCAAAAGTACCTCACCAGGAGTATCAAAGAGTTCGAACAGATGCCATGTGTTGGCTGATAAACTGCAGCCTCACAATTGAGTACAATGGCCCCTGTAGGATGTACCATAGCAGACACCTGCAGCAACTGGAATGACCACACAAATACCCTACCAAGAGGATTGCAGAGCTGTAACAGATGCCATGTGTCACCTGAGTAAAGTAACTGCAGCTCCACACAGTGCCATACTGCCTGGCTGGAGGTGAACTGTGCCTGATGTTTAGAGCCATGACCAACCTAGTATCAATGGACATTTGGCACCATGTAAACACTGAATGCTGGTGACCTATGCAGCTGACAGGCCTGAACCCCAGCACAGACATAAACAGGACATGCTGTACTGATTGGTCCACATCCCAGAAGCTCACTCCACTCACAACTAAACTCCCACTACAGGATTTCCAGGGAGTCCCTCAGTGACTGTCATCCAGAGGAATCATGATGACTGGATCGGAGATGGAAGGTGTACCCTGGATATCACCTGTATGTCATGGGTAGACAGAGGCACAGCACACTAACCATGACATATGTCATGGCAAACACCAGTAAATGTGTGTTGAAGGACAAACACTCTCTGACTAGCATTACAAATGGACTAGGGCACATGGCCATTGTTTGTCACTGTCCACACAAGTTGTGGAATACAATAACAATGTTGGACAATCATGTACTAAGCTGTCCATATCTGAACAAAATGCAACATGGTCATATCTGCACAACTGGCCCTCAACCATTCTGGTGTGCTCACTATAAACATTACAAGCAGTGATAGGACTGAAACCGATCATACTGTCCACCACAGTGAAAGTTTTGCACCAGTACACTATACAACAATACAACTGTTTGGTCAGCAGGAAAGGATGATGACAACTGTATGCAAACTATCCCATGGCAACCCTGCAGGCACAGCATAATGCCTGTTAGGTTCAGACACACAGCTCAACTGTACATGTGATATATAGATGGCGTCCACACACAAACAGAAATGTGGTGGTCCACAGATCCAAACATAAGGAAAGGTCACACTGGGCATGCTCGCACACTTAGATAAATGAGATGTGGCAGTCAAGAAGCCATACAGACTGTGAACTGGGCATGCTCACACACTTAGGTCATGTCACAGTTCAGCAGTTGCACACACATATCTGGCATGTCTATGTGTTAACACAGGAACCTCCCACAATACAGACATCTACCCAGTGCACACAGTGAAGTTACAACAGAGACATAAGTAAAGTACTGGATCCCACTCATATGCAAACATCTCCCACAGTACACACGTTGTTTATAGAGATAGGGAAGGCTATGGCAATAAAGACCCACAAACAGTATATGAGCAACAGATACGTGTAGCTGACAGGTAAACATATGGCCGTAGAGTGCAATACCTGACCGTTGTCCCTAGGGAATACAGAAGGCTATCCACAGTGTATTTGGCATCTGCCTCCACAGTACAGTAGGCCACTGTGCCTGTGCAAAGTTAATGCATAGATATACTCTCCCCCTTACTGATGGATAGTAACAGATGTACATACCTCTTCATCCATAATGATGTCAGCACACTATACATGTGTCAGGAGCAGAAAATATACCCAGTAATGTGAATAGCATGCTCTGCTACTGCGTCACTAACAAGTGTCATAACATAGGTAGGGGTTTGAATCCTGCAAGTGCCCAGTGTGTGTGTGTGACTGTGTATGGGGGAGTAGTGTGTACAATTCCATGTGTATGAGAAATGCCCCTTTTGGCAACTTTTACTACACAAAACATGCTGCATATTCCACTGTCTAAACACTGATGATGATAGCACCCTATAAGTACAGCAGGAGAAAGCAATCCCCCCAGTAATGCAAATAGCGTGGTCTGCTAATGTGTCTCTCACTAGAGTCATAACATAGTTAGGTAGGGTTTTGAATCCTGCAAGCGCCCAGTGTGTGTAACTGTGTATGGGGGAGTAGTGTGTGCAATTCCATGTGTATGAGAAATGTCCATTTTGGCAACTAGTACTACACAAAACATGCTGCATATTCCACTGTCTAAACACTGATGATGACAGCACCCTATAAGTACAGTAGGAGAAGGCAATCCCCCCCAGTAATGCAAATAGCCCGCTCTGCTAATGCATCTCTCACTAGTGTCATAACATAGTTAGATAGGGGTTTGAATCCTGCAAGTGCCCAGTGTGTGTGTGACTGTGTATAGGGGAGTAGTGTATAGGGGAATAGTGTGTGCAATTCCGTGTGTATGAGAAATGTCCCTTTTGGCAACTAGTACTACACAAAACATGCTGCATATTCCACTGTCTAAACACTGATGATGTCAGCACTCTATAAGTACAGCAGGAGAAAGCAATCCCCCCAGTAATGCAAATAGCGCACTCTACTAATGCGTTTCTTACTAGTGTCATAACATAGTTAGGTAGAGGTTTGAATCCTGTGAGTGCCCAGTGTGTGTGTGACTGTGTATCAGGGAGTAGTGTGTGCGATTCCATGTGTATGAGAAATGTCCCTTTTGGCAACTAATACTACACAAAACATGCTGCATATTCCACTGTCTAAACACTGATGATGTCAGCACCCTATAAGTACAGCAGGAGAAAGCAATCCCCCCAGTAATGCAAAGAGCATGTTCTGCTAATGTGACTCTCACAAGTGATCTAACATAGTTAGGTAGGGGTTTGTATCCTACAAATGCCATGTGTAATTTTGTCACACAGTTTGTCCATGTGTGTGGGGTGTTGTTCCCAATATTGCACGACATACATTATATCAGTAATGTCAATGCACACATGATGTATGTGTGTGCCACCTACACATATGTACCTGTGAACTGCAAGAGTTCCCATGTCTGAAGCCTACCTCATGTGAATACATGGAATATGCATCAGACAACTGTATGACTGGGGTGTTCTGTGCGGGGGCTGCATGTGGTATGTGACTATACAGTGTGGGTTGTAGATGGTGTCATCCCGCCAGTGAGGGATACATGATTAGTCTGGAGCATATAGTCCACATGTTGGTGAGGAACAGGTGCAACATGTTGTCATCCACTTGTGGGAGTGGTAACAAGTTGTTCCATAGCAATGCAGGGAATGAATGATAAGACACCTTCAGATAGGGTCTTGCAGCTAGAATAATGCTCACACTGTATGTTTGGGCAGTTGCAGTACAACCATATAATGGTGTGTGTAGAGACCGTCATATTCCCAGTGTTGTCAGGAAGGCCAAGTGGGTTTCCTGGGTATGGGAGTGTGGTGTGTGCCAGGCTATGAACATGAAGGCAGTCTATCCCACTGTGTGTTACACATGGAGAGGCTCTGATGCTTTGTGCAGTGCCACCAACCTGGTGGTGTGTGTATCTGAGGTGCCTTTGGATACATCCCCCCTGTTCTGTTTTGGAGCATGTGTAGGGGATGACAAGCATGGTATCAGGAATGACCTGGCACTTATGGTGTGCACCTAGGCGCCTTGTACCAGGAGTCTGTTACTGCACGGATATTGCTTTACCCCATGCTAAGGACAGTTTCCACTGCATGCATCTTGAGGTTTACACTGCTGCTGTTGAGTAGCATTGCTATTAGTGTCCCATCCCGTGTGATACCTGTGTAGGTGGCTATGTAATGTCAGCCTTGCATACAAAGGCAGTATGTGTGTAGCAACAGCCTCTGCCAATATACAACGGCCCATAGGTGACAGGTGCAAGCTGTCCCAAGCAAAGCAATGTGGCATGTCCAGCATGTAATCCCATACTGACAAGCATTGGATCCCCTTTGGATGTCACTGAAAGATACGTTAAGTGCAGAAACCGATGATCCTGTCTACATATTGTGGCAGCATTCATGGTGAGGGTGAGATGCTACCCAAAGCCAGGGTCATACCAGCCTGTGCCACAACCTCAGAGAGCTCCTCCATGTCCCCTAACATGTAGTCCAGGGAGGTGCGTCAGAGGTCATACACACTGGCACAGACAATGACTGAGTCATACTGCTACATGCCTTGGAGTGACTGCTTTGCTTGTGTTATGTGGTGGGTCATAGTGCCCGATGGGCAGCTCAGCGTGACCGTCACCTTGTTCAGCCTGGGAGCAGGACCACCGTGTACGTGTCAATAGAGGTACCTCATACAACCGTAGCAGGTGTGTTGTCTAGCCGTATGGCCTGACACTGTTAGGCACACAGGCTTTGTGAGCTATGTGTCGTATGTGCTCTGCTCTGGCGTAATGTTTGCTTCTGTGTCTGCTTTGCAGGTGTCAGCTGCTCAGGCAGGATGCTATTCTGAGAGCCCAATAATGTACCTGTGTTTGTCTGTGTTTGGATTGTGGTCGTGGCAGGTCTATGGGAGACTGGTACTGTATTCACTGTAGTATCCCACTCCACCTGACAGGGAATGCCAGTGCTGTGTAAACAGAGCTTAGCCCCCAGTTTGGCTATGGTGTTGCATCTCTCACATGTGTTGTACATGTATGGGAAGGGGAGAGGGTTGTCTGTGTACATGAGGCAACTGTAACATTGCCACATGACTCACAGATTCACTAACTGGACCTGAGAGTAGATCGACAGGTGACCTTTGCACATGCTACCATAGCATTGTGACTCCCACACTAAGTAATGACACATAAGGCCAATGGGGAACAAGGTACTCAAGGTGACTATGTGAGGGTGTAGTGCTCCTGAATTGTTAGTGCTGGCATATATGAATGCTGTCTTGAGTAAATGTGAGGTACATCATATGCAATGTGTTACAGGCAAGCTACATGCAAACAGATCAAACAGTGACATTCTATCAAGTGACACATGGACATCAGTACAGTAAGCAACACAGATGTCACTAGGGATCCACAGAGGCACTGTATATCTGCACCGCAGGTGGAATCAGTGTTTCAGGAACATAACAGGCAAACATGCATACAAACAAAGCTACAGTCAGCAGGCCTGTATGTAGACTATGCTACAACAAACAAGGTGTACGACTTCCAGTATGTAACAGTGCATATATGCAGGCACTCTAAGCCAGTACCCAGACATTCCCAGGTCAGATGGGCTGGGTCCAGCCATAACCCCACAAGTGTATAGACCACGTATCTTCGTAATGTTGAATAACTGGCCTGATACCCAAGTGCTCATACCTGTAATAATACACATGTCAAATAACAGACACTGATCCCTCACTCAGCAGTTCCAGACGTAGTATGACGTATGCTACCTGCCCTGGCACCACAGTATCCTTGACATGTATGGACACTCTCCGTCCTGTCATAGTTAGTTCTGTGTTTTGGTGCTGTTATGCATGGTATGAGGTGTGACCTTGTAGTGCTAGTGTGCTCTTGTGAGCCCTGAACCTGCTGTGTAGTACTGCACAGATATCAACATCCTGAAACATCTGCATTGCAGAGTCATGTGTGGACAGCATGCAACTCGCAGTTGACATGGCCATCATTGAGTATCAATATGTACATTGTTGTATCCCCTGTGCTACCTATGTAGGTGGCCATCCCTTCACAGCCTCACCACCAGTGCAAAGATGTGCAGACAGAACACTGTGGTAATTAGTATGGGTATACAAAACAATACAATGATATTCATACTGTAACTGCATCAGGCATGCTGGTATATACCCACAATGCTATAATTACACTGTACTGTTGTCAACATCATACTAATCCAATATGTCTATGTAGTCACCCTGTGCATCAGCACCATGTTAACCTGTTCCTGCACCAATCTTACAGATTGCAGGAGGTAGCACAGTTTCATCATATGCACAGGGTGTGTACCTGGTATGCCTGAGTCTGCCACTGATACAACCAATTGACATGTCTGTGTGTGTGTGTTGCTGAGGGACAGCAGTACAAGATGGGGCAATGTTGATGCAGTGTGTGCGTGTATGCAGTAGCCCTAGGTGTTATCACTTTGCATGTGTGCATGAATGCACACAGTCCCACCTCATGGCTGCCATATACAGGTGTTTGTGGATAGCCACAGACTGTACCTGCCAGGACATACAGATCACTGTCTGTGGCCACGGACACGGTACCTGTGCCTGGCAGGGGTGCTACGGACCTTATCAGGTACCAATCCAGACTGGGTACTGTCATCAGAAGCAGGTGTTCGTTGACTGGAGACAGGTCCCTGTTGGGACTGTCCAGCACGACGTGCACGTGGTCTCCTGGGGTGGTCCAATGACAGCACAGACCCAGCATTGCTGGGGCTGCTGCTGGCACTATGTGAGCAGCCGCGGCCCTGTTGTCGTCCGTGACAGCTGCCAGCTGCTGCTGTTGCTGGCATTCGGCCACGTCGACGCCTCAACCGTCCACCATTGCCCTGGCTCATGGACATATAGTTGTGGAACAGATCTAATGTGTCCCCCCAACGTCTGTCAATGACCTCGGTGAAGTTGCGGATGGCAGCAGCAACATCACACATACTGTCACTCATGGCTGTGCGACATGCTCTCAGTTCCCTCAGACCCTGTCTGGTGTACCGTTCCATACGTGACTGTGCCTGCATTACAGCCCGGAACATAGCTGGGGTTGAAAGACCTGTGTGGGCACATCTGACAGGGGCGGTACTCCCACGGATGCTCCCATGAGAACCCATGGATGTCTGCCTGTGCGGTACCGTGTCAGGGCCCTGGCCATGGCTGCAGTGTGGGCATGCATGTGCCACCGGTACCACATTACCCTGGTCAATGCCCACTGTATTCTGTCCATCACCTAGGGACATTGGTGACAAAGGATGTATTGGCAGGATGACTGTGCACATAGATGGGGTCGACAGCTGTGTAGTGTCAATTGGCTGACCAATGATGGACCCTGGCTCACCTACCTGTGCCATTACACAGGTATCATCATCACTATCCACAGCAGCTGATTCAGGTTCCCTGCTGCATGACACCAGAGCAGCACCAGAACCTGTGGGAGTAAGACAGGAAATACAGTTTACAATGTGTACACAATGCCACCACTGATGCACACATGCACACATGGGCACATGCAGACATGCACACATGGGCACATGCAGACATGCACACATGGGCACATGCACACATGGGCACATGCACATACCTCAGTATATGAGATATCAACCCACAGACACAAACACACCTGCAATCAAACACATTGCACTACTGCTTCAGCCTATTATTACTATTAGTATACAGAGTATTGAAGGTAATGGTATTACACACTCACCAGCATGGATAGGCTGCCTTGCTGTTACACCAGAGGGACCTGCGGAAAAGAGACATTCATCATCAGTGGGCACAACTGTGCCATTGATACTGTGAGCATGTTACAGTTCAGTAGTGCAACAGTTAGCTTCCACAGGTGTACTGCAGATAATGAGGTTATGACTAATGCACAATAATTACCAAGATAACAGCTACAAATCGAGGACACACCCCACACATGCATAACCTAACAGTGTACAGAATGGTCACTATACACATGGCATGTTACCTGCACGCTCTGTGTCCTGCTGCTGTGTGGCTCCAGCCTCCATCATTACACATGTATGCTGTTGTTGTTGCTGCTGTGCTGGCGCCACAACACTCAGGAGTAGTCCCTCCAGTCTGGTGATGTCTAGCCACCCCACCACCTGTGGCAAGCTGCTGCCTATGGATATCCGACGCACGCTGATGGACTTTTCTAATTAAATCACTGCAGTGATGGCGTACCTGCTCATATGTCCGGTTATGTGTGCCTATGTCATTTACCTGACGGACCAGGTCTTGCCACAGTGCAGCCCTCTCCTACTGGTTCTGGCTGATGCGGGAAAAGAGTACAGCGAAATCCCACACCAGGCTCTGGTGTATCTCCTCCTCTTCTGCAGCGGAGTAGACTGGGTTCCGCTGGTGAACCATGTCCCTGAAAAGAAAAAGGGAAATATGTCAGCAATATCTGTCAGCAGACTATAGCGCACATAATACACATTATACTTGACTGCAGTGATATAACTTAGGCACCATATATAGCATCTGTCTGTCTATTGGGGGATACACATGTACATGACCAGACATCAGTGCTCATCTGACAAATGTGCAACAGTACCTGGCACACTCCATACAACAGACTAGTATACTGCAGCAGTCAACGCACTGTTTCAGGTACAATACACGACCCCACACTGGGGGTTTGAATCAAGGTACTGTATGGGGAACATTATCAGCCCATGCACTGCACACAATGCACGTTACATATTTCACTGGTACTGCACACTACTCTTACTTGCCATAACCCTACCTACACCACAGTGACATACAGGGTAACACAGCACAACATATGGCAATGTACTATGTGTTGATCGCAATACCCCACACACCTGTCTCTGGCCTCACACCATGGACACACACTACCATGACAGACAGTCATGGGGAGCAATCACACCAGTACACAACATACACCCAGTCACTAGCACACTCATTCCACCTCACATATTCTGTTTGCAATGTTTTAATGGGTGTGCATTGCGTCCTAGGTAGGTAGTGTGCTTGTGGTCCTGGGCCTACAGCAGCATACTGTTATGCTATCCTGTGACACATGTGTTATGATCGTACCTGCTCCTTACAAACAGTTACACAGGGTGACTGATATGGCATATTACCTATCAGCATAACATTCAGCAGGGGTATGTCTGACATCTACTTATGCGGAGGCTTGCTTCTTAATTCTGTGTGGTCTACTACAGGATATGTCATATCTGTGGGTAGGGTCCCATGCTTCCACCATGTGCTCTATACTGCAGTGACAAGGACGACAGACATAGGTAATTTGTGTTGTGGATGTTGGAGGTGTTACCATGGTTGGGAGACAACTGTCATGGGTGTGACCTAACTATGTATATCCAGCAGTGGTAACCTTTATGTAGGTAGTCTGTGTGCGCTCTGTGGTGTTTGAGTGCATTGACACAGTTACTTGCATATGTCTGTGTCCTTCACTATATCTGTAGCTGTCATGGGAGGTACATACTGTATAGGTCATTGTGAGGTGTGGAGGGGTACAGTGACCTACATGTCCATAGCTGACACACCATGTCTGCTGACACATTCCATGTACAGGTATTACAGGACTAGTGTCCCTCTGTGTGTATCGATGTGGAGCCTATTGTACACTTGTTGACCCTGTTCCCCCCTGACACATGCAGTGGTGGGCAGGCATGTACATATGTGGTGGTTACTGGTGTCAGTGTTTTTGAATGGGGTATGGTACTCCGGTATCCACACTGGTGTTCACGCCATGCCTGTGACACCAGGCACCTGTAGCAAGACATCTGCACACATGTGCCTCACACAGTCTATATATGTATATATATATATATATATATATATATATATATATATATATATATATATATATATATATATATATATATATATATATATATATATATATATGATATATTTATATCTGTATATGGATATATATCTGTTTGTATATATCATATGTATATCTAGATGTAGATATATACATATAGATTTATTTATTTATTATTTTATTTATTTAAATTTGTTGACCGGGAGTGTCCGACTGGACATGGGTCCATTTTCAGCGGAGGCCCGGGGAGAAAAGCTCCACAGTCAAATAAACAGACAGTAGTTACATTGGATTACATAGTGATTAACAATTTAACATAGAAATTACTTACAACATATTTACAGATGAAGAACATAGTACATCAGTAGACAACTAGAATCTTTATCTGTGAAGTACATAACAGGCATTAACAAATGTAACAATGAGAAGTTCCTGCTGTATAATAAGTACTAGGCTTATGAGCATCTGAGCTTGCTATCATCAAGGTAGTTAGTGGAGGTGAAAGAAAGGTAGTAGTTGGATGGGGTGGATGATATTAGAGTGGGAGTTGCAAGGGCATAGCCAGCATGTTTTTAGGTGCACTTTTAATAAAGTTTTGAAGTTGGTGCATGATGGTACGGAGGTAATTGTGGGTGGGAGTGAGTTCCATAATTTGGCTATGGCACAAGAGAATAGTGCTTCACCAGCAGAGTTATTGGCTTTAGTGATCTGCAAGTGATTTTTGTTGCTGGATCTTAGTGGTCTGGTGGTGCGATAGGGTTGGAGTAGATTCTGGAGGGACTGGACATTTAGTGGATGGTTTACTAGCTTGTGGGTGAGTGAGAGTTGATACCACTGAAGGAGGTGAGGGAGTTCAAGCTGTGGGGAGAGAGGGGGAGAAAGTGAGAGAGAGACACACAGGGTGAGTGTGAGTGTGAGGGGGTGGGACAGAGAGTGAAAGATAGTCATATACAGACATGTCTGTTGTCAGTCAGATCTATCTGTATATGTGTAAGTCTCTACAGATATCTATATATGTATGTGTCTATTACATATATCTGTACATACATATTCTACCAATCTCAATGTCTGTGCAGTACGTGAGAACCTGGTTCAAGGCTCCTGAGAGCACACCAGCGGTACCAGGCTATACCCCGTATCATGCATTTTGGCCCCAGGACTCGGGACAAGACGGACAGGGAGGGGGTGTGTCCATATTCATGGAGGACACACACATCTCCAGGTTAGTGGCAACACATGAAGCATCACAGCTCATCCAGGTGCAGATAACCATAGGCAAACCTGCTATACAACTGGTAGCATGTTACAGACCACCCTCCCGATCTCAGGGACCACAGTCGGCCTTCCTGTTGACATTGGAGGATATGAATGTCCCACCACACACCATCATATTGGGATAGTGCGACTACCCTAACATACACTGGATGCATTATTCTACCCCAAACACCCTAGCCCAAAGTTTCCAGGTATTCACTATGTCAAATGCAATGGAACAGCTAGTCACCTCTCCCACAACAGGAGTTAATATACTAGACCTGATTATCACAAACATGGGGACAATGTGCTACACACTGGAAGGATACCCCTCACTAGTCACATCTGACCACAGACTAATCACCCTGGATATACATATCCCACCTCCCCCACAACACAACAGACTACAGTGGGAGACCTCTCACATGCCGTCTTTACATGTCTTATAACTGAGTTGGTATCCTGAATGCCCACTGGGCCAGTGTAATCCACTTCCCACAATGCAGACACCCTCACATATGCTTCTACAGACATCTCCAAGAATGCATGGATCATGCAATCACAAATGGAACCATGACCCTCTACACCAAGGGCAGGCGTCCTGTCTGGTGGACCCCAGCATTGAACAGCTTGTATAACAACAGATGGTAGCTACTGCACGGCAGAGTATACTTCCATAGAGCTACGGCATCTCTCATCAGCAGTAGTAGACAGATGGATTTTGTCGTACAAACATGCAAGGCCAACAATGAGAGGGACATCGCTATGGTCACTACAGATAACCACAAGGCCTTCCTCTGCTATGTTACACACCTGGGTGGGAACCCTCAGTTGTGTTCACAGCTAGTTCACAGTGACATACGCTACACTGAACACACAGATAATGCCAACAGTCTGGCAGACAGGTTCAGTGCAGGTTTCTACACTCCCTCACCCACACATGTGGAATTACTTATCCCAGCTGACTGTAACCTCCCTGTTATCTCAGATGTCCAGCTGGGAACCACCCTCAGTGGAGCTGTAAACACAGCAGCAATGGGATCCAACGGTATTGCGGATTGCATGCTACGTGAACTGCAAGAGGAGCTACACATGCACATTACATGCTATTCAGCCGTAGCCTTACTACAGCATATGTACCTGGACACTGGCATACAGCAACAGTAGTCCCACTCCACACAGGAGGCACCTCTACAGACCCTGGTAACTACCGCCCCATACACTTAACCAGCCTGGTCTGCAACACTATGGAAAGGATCATTATGGTACCCCTACACAGAGACATTGGGGACTTAGACACTTGTTCCCACCCAGTTTGGCTTTGTAGAGGGCAGATCCTGCCTTATGAACCTGGTTGACCTTTTCAAATCAGTCACTATAGCCATTGCTGAGGGCATAGCCGTCCATACAGCCTACCTGGACTTGCCTACAGCATTTGACACAATACCGCACTCTGCCATCATAGACATGATCAACAACTAACATGTAAATCCATATGTCACATGATGGGTTGCAAACCAGCTAACGGATAGAAACCCTATAGTCAACCTCACTGGTGCCATGTCAGACTCAGAGCCAGTCACATGTGGTGTCCCACAAGGCTCTGTCCTGGGACTACTCATGTTCGGCATGACATTCTCAGATGTGGAAGCAGACATGGGAGGGTAGTGGCTGACAATGTTCAAAGATGACTGCATACTAGGCACCATAGGCAATACACCTGCTGACACATACATCCTACTGACAGGCCTCATGGACACCAACAACTAGTGGCGGAGTCATGGCCTGACATTGCATGCCACGTAATGTATACTAATACCCTTTTGGACGGACAAGGCACCTACATATTATCACATAGACAATAACCCACTGAGTACAGACAAAGTAATCGGAGACCTGGTGACACTGTGCAATGCTGACCTCTCATTTGACACCCACATTGCCGAAGTGGTTGGATGGACTTCCTACCTTGCCCACCTTATCATGAAGGGATTCACATCCACATCAAAAGGGGTCATTGTACCCTTATACTCTTCCCTTATTAGGCCCATGACTGTGTACTATGACCCATTTGGTATGTACCTCACCTGGCACTTGCAACAGCTAGGGGGACCCCATGAGTACATCACCAGGTGGATCAAGGGTCTGCAACACCTGTCATATGCTGCCAGACTAACGTAACTCATGCTCTATTCCATAGCATACTGCCTACGTAGGGGTGATCTGTGCCTGATGTAGTAGGCCATGTCCAATCTGGTAGTGATGGACATGTTCCACCTCATACAATCCAAATCCATCAGAAGCATGACAGCTATGGATTTAAACCTCAGCACACATATGAATAGGACATACTGTAGGGACAGATCCATCACTAAGAGGCTTCCCATACTGTGGAACAGGATCCCAGTTCATGTTAGGCAGAGACCCTCACTGACACTCTTCATTTGCATTCTTGACAAGTGGATGGGAGATCATAGGTTTACAGCAGGGGTCATCTCTGTGTCACTACTAGACAGAGGCACAGTACACTAACGCTATTATGTAGGGGGTTCTTCACTCTGTCACTATTATACAGAGGCGCAAGTTTCTAAATCTATTCTATACACTGTCTGCAGATAGCCTAGTACTATACTATGCCACTGTGAAACTATATCTGTCTATTTATTTCTACATCCCTGTCTATCTATGTATACACATATGCATATTTTATATATATATATATATATATATATATATATATATATATATATATATATATATACATACATATCTCAATATACATACGTATACACACACACATATATATATATATATATATATATATATATATATATATATATATATATATATATATATATATATATATACATACTCCTTTTTAGGTCCACATATGTATACACACAGTAACGTACTGCTGAACACCCATTACTGTACCACCTACTTGTACATTGCACTACAACCTACATTGCTATGTGCACATAGCTACCATCACATACATATGTATGTGGAGCCTTCAGTGACAGTTTCAGTATGTCCCCGTCCCTATGCACATCCTCATATACATAGATACAGACCAATAACACATCTGAAGGGTTCACAGTATGTAGAGTATTATAGTAGTACTTTACATTACCCATGTGTGTTGCAGCTGTTTGTGTAGGCTTGCAGTTGCTTGGCCTGCTGTCTGCCTCTTTGCCTTCATGTTTCCGGTTTGTTATTTCTTTCTCTTTCTTTCTTTCTGTCTTTCTTTCTTTCTTTTTTTTTTTTTTTTTTTGGTTTTCTCTCTCTCTCCCTCTCTCTCTCTACCTCCAGCGGGTGAGTATTGCATGTGTGGACTGGGAGTACAGGATGCTTTTGTAGGTATCTGCACATGTCCATGTGATGGCCTCTGCACCAATTGTTAGCCAGCATTTACTAATTGCATGCAGCCTGTTGTGTAGTGATTGCAGTTCTCACTGTGATTACAGGCCTGTGCTATAAAAAGGTCTGTTAGGTAGGCGTAGCCCTTTCAGATTATCAGGGTGGGGACCATGCTAGTTTGCTGTGGACACTGTTCTGTGAGTGTAAGGGTTGGTATGTCTCTCATATTTCAGGCTGTGTTGTAGACACTGCAATGCATGTTGTTCTGTAAGCTACTGTTAGTACATTTGGCAGGGTGTCAGTGGGGCACAGTTGACATTTGTTTTCACATCAGGGACATCCCTGTAACTCAGTCACAGTTGCTATGTCTGCACTCTTAACTATTCAACTATGGCTGTGTTTATCCTGCTCTGAGTATGTGTGTGGCTTGCCAGATGCTACTGTGCCATTATTACCTAGTAGCTACCAACTAGCATGACTGTTTCTCAGCACACAGTACTATTTTACAAATCCACTAGATTTGACAGTAAATATACATGACATGCTTTGTGTGCTAGACTTGTATATTCCCTTTAAATTAATTCCTACTATTTTATGATATATTTCTTTCAGCACAATGTTCTTGTATAGCACTCATGGCTTAGAGGTAAGTCATGCAGACAAGTGTTTCCAAGGTCCTGGGTTCGAGACTGAAGGAGGTATTTTATTTTGCTGCTGAGAAAACTACAGGCCTTGTCATTCAGAGTGACTAAGGCACTTTTAAGCAGTTGTAAGCGGGTTAGCGCTGGTTTGCGCGGAGGTCACGCATGCGAACTGCCTCTTAGCCTCGCGCACACCTGCTTACTACTGCTTAAAGGTGCTTATTCTCGCGCACACCTGCGCTATTTTCTTTGAAAGAAAAGAAAGTGGGGAGATAGGAAAGTGGTGAAAAAGGGTCACAAAGAGGGTAGAACAGTAGGGAAACAAGCTTGGGTTTTGCAGGAGGGATGTAGGTAAGGCCCATAGCTGTCCATTTTTTCATCAGCAACAGCTGTGCATATGTTTGTAATTTGGTGTGACATTTGAAACCTTCCACCCCTGAGAGAGGTGTAAGGACAACAATAATACTTGTTGTACAGCCAATTGTAATTGACAGTTTACATGTCCAGCAGACATGTGTGCAAAATGGGCAGCTATGTATGGGGCTTAATTTTTTTGTGGGTACAGAGTGCCCCTTTTTTTTTTTTTTCCAGGTGAGAGTGGTATGTCAGGTACAGGAAGTCAGTATAGCTGGAGAGGTAGGTTGGGTAGGTTAACAGACAAGACAAACAAGACGCGTACAAGGGAGGTGTATGACACATGTGGGGGGGATTACACAATTGACGGGGACGGATGTTTGGATATCTCGAGCCTATGAGCCCACAGATGGCAACAGTGGAACTGAGATCCCACCCATGGGCAGTTGCCACTGTGCCTTCACTGCCCAGGATGGGGCTGTGCTGGGGGCTGTGTAGGCCGGGCAGCAGGCACGCCCGTGAGTTGTGCCACCCGTGCCTCAAGCTGGCGTAGGAGCCCAAGCACAGCGTGCCATATCTCCCTACGCACCACAGTCCGGACACTACGGAGGGTGAGTGGTGGTTCTCCTCTGGCCACGCTTGCAGAGGGGGGATGAGCCCCATCCCCTGCAGCACTTCCACCTGCAGGGGGCACAGGGCCACCGGAGGAGGGTCCAGCCTGAGCACTACTGCCAGGTGCACTCGCCAGCTGAGGTGGGAGAGGTGGGTCTGCTGGAACCCGCCTTTCCTGTCGTCCCATGTTTTGCATTATGTTATGACAGTTTGGGTTAGTAACGTACAATACCATTCACAATTAGTTGTAACAGCATGCATTAGTGTTCCCATTAACCAAACACCCATATATTCAAGCCATTGAACAGCAAGCATAACACATGCATAATTTGAACAGCAATACACAATCCAACAACATGCAGGGTTGATTGATGGCAACGGGCCATCAGGTTTGGATGTATGAACAGGCAGATGCATCAATGTACATGCAAATATGTATGAACCAACAGGACAAATGTCCAGGGGTGTTAATTGTGATTGCACATACCAATTTCAAGTGGAATGGATCATATGTGGTTATAGGGTAGGGTGAAGAAAATTTAATTAACACCTTCAAATACCAATACATATGTTGTACATTTCTACTAGCTGCAGATATATACACACTACAGTTCTGCCTACAGTTTCCTATGTGATAACTACTTCAGGTTGGTGATAGGAATGTTACTGGTACATCAATATGCATTTCATTTTTATTCATACACATTCATATCTGGCTCTCTTCAGCTACATCATCCTGCTACATTTGCTTTATATAGCTATAGACAACTGTGGATGTTTAGTATTTCAGACAACCATACTATCTGCATATTGCAGACTGAGAGCAACATATCCAGATTTTGGGATACACATTCCAGCTGCAGTACTGTTTTCAACACATGCTACTGTTTGGTTCTGCCTGTCACATTCATTTCATTCTGTACTGACTGCAGTATACTTTATTCAGGAGTTATTACTACTTTATTGGTGGATTCATACCTCTTTCTCACACTCTCTCACTTGTTTTATTTTTACAATTCAGGATGGTACTTACTTTTAGGCTTTATTGACATGTTTTACCTGTAGTTATAACAATCCTTTCCAACAGTCTCACTTATGTCAAGTTTCTGTATTTCAACAGGGATATATTTCATACGTGTTTTACTCAGCTTCTGCAGCTGTACTTTTCAGCCTGCTGCAGGTTATGTACTATTATATTACAGGTGGGACATCTTTATTTCAGACTTGTTTCATTTTTATGTTTGGATTACAGGCTGCATCACACTTTTGTAATCAAGCAATACTTGCAAACCCTCTTACACTGTTACTTGCACATTTTATTAATTAGTGACTACACTGCACTCTTTTGCTAACTGTCATACTTATATATTTATTTACAGTTACAGGGAGAGAATTACTGACCTGCCTGGTGGTGCAACCGCACCAGCCTATCGCCATAGGCTCGACAGTTCGCAGAACGGACACCTGCAGCTGTAATATAAATTAAGTAATATTGGAATACACATCTCCATAATATCAGCTAGGTTAATTTCTTACATAAATAATTACATGTAACTTACTCAGTAGTGGGGCGTTGGGCATTTGCCGGGCCTCCTGGATCCAACGGTTCAGTTGGTCCTGCTTCCGTCTCTTCAGGTCCGCATGGTGGTGACGGACCTGCTCACCAGTCCTTGGTATTCCTGTGGCACTGGTGAGATCATGTGCCAACCGGTCCCATGCCTCAGCCCTATATGCTCCCCACAGGACCTGGCCCTGCATGAGTTGGGCCTCATGATTATGGATGAGGAGCCAAACCATATATTTGGACTCCTCAATGCACCACCTCTGTGCTTGGAAGCAACTACCCTCACCTACACCTGACATCCTGGCTGCAAGTCGGTTCTACACTCGGTTATGCTGTGTATTCCCGCCTATGGGGCTTATATATGCCGTTATTCCCGCACTTATTTGTGATTGGCAATTTTGGAATTGTATCAGCTTCACAAAACCTGCTTTGTCATGCTCCTCTTTCTATTCATTCCTATATATTTGCTATTACTGCATTTTTAAGTACAACTGTAATGGCTTAGTGGTTCAGTACTTTGACTATGGTGCATGGTATCCTGGGTTCGAACCTGGCCATTGCTTTTTATATTTTATGACTGTCTACACAGGCTAGGAGGTGTGTCTGTGTAAAGGCAGTTTTGATACAGCTTGCTCAACGTTGCCCGTCGGTTAGCTTGTTGGCGCAGTGCGCAGCTCCGCACAAATGGATCACGCTGGTTTACGCGTGGTTTGGCTGTCAGCATGCATATTACGCTCAACTCAGCTACGGGCACACAATTTCAGCGTGTTAA
>NC_056728.1:1369845072-1369880072 GCF_019279795.1 Protopterus annectens | reverse complement strand
TAGCTTCATCCTTAGCATCTTTTTCCCAATATACTCAGCATCCCTCCTCAGCACATGTCCAAACCAACGTAATCTTGCCTCTCTGGCTTTGTCTCAAAACCTTCCAACCTGGGCTGACTCTCTAATATACTTATTCCTAATCCTGTCCACCCTAGTCACACCCAGTGCAAATCTTAACATCTTTAACTCTGCCACATCCAGCTCAAACTGCTGCCTTTTTGTCAATGTCACTGTCTCCAACCCATATAACATAGCTGGTCTCACTACCCTCTTGCAGACCTTCCCTTTCACTCTTACAGGTACTCATCTGTCACAAATCACTCCTGACACTCCTCTCCACCCACTCCATCCTGCCTGTACTCTCTTCTTCACCTCTCTTCCACACTCACCGTTACTCTGAACTACTGACCCCAACTATTTAAACTCATCCACCTTCGCCACCTCTACTCCTTGCATCCTCACCATTCTTCTATCCTCCCTCTCATTCACACACATATAGTCTGTCTTAGTCCTGCTGACTTTCATTCCTCTTCTCTCTAGAGCATATCTCCATCTCTCCAGGGTCTCCTTCACCTGTTCCCTACTCTCACTACAGATCACAATGTCATCTGCAAACATCATAGTCCATGGGGACTCCTGTCTGATCTCGTCTGTCAACCTGCCCATCATCATTGCAAATAAGAAAGGGCTCAGAGCTGATCCTTGATGTAACCCCACCTCCACCTTAAATGCATCTGTCACTCCCACCGCAGACCTCACCGCTGTCACACTACCCTCGTACATATCCTGTACCACTCTTACATACTTCTCTGACACTCCTGACTTCCTCATACAATACCACAACTCCTCTCTAGGCATCCTGTCATATGCTTTCTCTAATTCTACAAAAACACAATGCAACTCCTTCTGACATTCTCTGTACTTCTCCATCAACACTCTCAGAGCAAACATCGCATCTGTAGTGCTCTTTCCTGGCATGAAACCATACTGCTGTTCACTAATCATCACGCCCCTTCTTAACCTAGCTTCCACTACTCTTTCCCATAACTTCATGCTGTGACTGATCAAAAGAATGTATCTTTAGTGAGTTGTCATTACATCATCAATACAAATACTATATGTTTTGTGCAAAAACAGAAGTTTGTTGTCAGTTAATTTATGACCTCCTCTACAGTTTTGGGTCATAGGTAATAAAACACACTACATGAAGATTTAGTCATGCATGATTATAAATACATGGAATCACAAGCTTAGTGCATTTTGTCAATGAGGTCTTGACATTCTGAAAAAATTGCTATAACATTTAATATAGTTATGGAGATATATTCCTATAATATGTCATATAATTACAGAGATATGGTCTTTTATTGCTATATACTGCACTGATCTTAAACAAAAATAATATACTTTTTTAGAAAAAGCAATGTTTGTTCTCATTTTATATGTTACAACGTAATGTACGTACTTTAGTTGCTTTCAGTATTTGTTTACTTTTGTAGATCACATGATATCACCGGTGCTCAGCCGCAACAGATATCTGTTAGGGGCAGTCAGTGGATGAAATCAAAGGACAACTGATCATAGTAAAGGTGTCATTGATGAGGCTAGGAGACAGCCTGTAGTGTCTGACAGCAGCAACTTGGAACAAAATACTGTAGCCATCGAATATGCTGACTGTTCTGCTTTGTGTGTCAAGATTAAGATACAATGAAATCTTTAGGTGTAGAATGACGTTTTTAACTTTGCACAAGGCTTGAATTACTGAAGAGCATTTGCAAAAGATTATGAAGTATATAAAATATTTTAGATATTTACATGAAGAAGTCAAATGTGGAGGGTAACGCTGTTTTGTTGGGTGGGGAGACCCAGTGGGTATACCGAACACACTTGGGTAAGAAAATACATCCAGAGATGTAACTGTTTGTTTTAGGTACACATTATTAATATCAGCAGTATTTGAATACCAGGACTAATATGTCATGAATAGTAGGTTATACATTAAGGAATAAGGTAGAATTTTCAAACTGACATGATTTGGTGGACATACACAGTAAAACTATTAATGAGTGATGTAAAGTTCTTGAGTTATCGAGGAGTGTTTAAAAAAAGTTATGAAAATGTGATTTTTTTTATATATTTCTCTTAATATAAAAATGGATTGTGATACTGTCATGCCGGGGAGCTAATGACTGTAGAATGAGGCACCATGTATAATAATAAGGCAAAAGTAAGTAGAAGTATTAAAAAACAATTATACTAATAATAAGGTCCAGCTGTAATGGTGAAAGCGCTCATCCGTATGTTATAAGTGGACAAGGATCTGAAGAAGCTGTAATGGTGAAAGCGCTCATCCGTATGTTATAAGTGCACATTCTTGGAATTAAATTTGGAGTTTTGTTCTTACTTCTGCTGTACTCCGCTTCCTTTGTGACTTAAAAAAAAATGTCAGATGTGCCTATAGCTGACCTACAGTCTAACAAGTTGAGCATATCTGCTTGTAGGTGAGCAGTGTTTTAACAGGTGTAAAGTGAGTGCCCGTAGGTGAGCAGTGTTTTAACAGGTGTAAAATGAGTGGCCGTAGGTGAGCAGTGGTTTAATAGGTGTAAAATGAGTGCCCGGGGTTGAGCAGCATTTTAACATGCTGAAACTGTGTGCCCATAGCTGAGCTGAGCATAATATGCGTGCTGACAGCCAAATGACGCGTAAACCAGCGTGATTCATTTGCGCGGAGCTGCGCACCGCGTCAACAAGCTAACCGATGGGTAACGTTGAGCAAGCTGTATCAAAACTGCCTTTACACAGACACACCTCCTAGCCTGTGTAGACAGTCATAAAATATAAAAAGCAATGGCCAGGTTCGAACCCAGGATACTATGCACTATAGTCAAAGTACTGAACCACTAAGCCATGACAGTTGCACTTAGAAATGCAGTAATAGCATATATATAGGAATGAATAGAAAGAGGAGCATGACAAAGCAGGTTTTGTGAAGCTAATACAATTCCAAAATTGCCAATCAGAGATAAGTGCGGGAAAAACGGCATATATAAGCCCCATAGGCGGGAATACACAGCATAACCGATTGTGGAACCGACTTGCAGCCAGGATGTCAGGTGTAGGAGAGGGTAGTTGCTTCCGAGCATAGAGGTGGGGCATTGAGGAGTCCAAATATATGGTTTGGCTCCTCGTCCATGATCATGAGGCCCAACTCATGCAGGGCCAGGTCCTGTGGGGAGCATATAGGGCTGAGGCATGGGACCGGTTGGCACATGATCTCACCAGTGCCACAGGAATACCAAGGACTGTTGAACAGGTCCGTCACCACCATGCGGACCTGAAGAGATGGAAGCAGGACCAACTGAACCGTTGGATCCAGGAGGCCTGGCAAATGCCCAATGCCCCACTACTAAGTTACATGTAATTATTTATGTAAGAAATTAACCTAGCTGATATTATGGAGATGTGTATTCCAATATTACTTCATTTATATTACAGCTGCAGGTGTCCATTCCATGAACCGTCGAGCCTATGCCGATAGGCTGGTGTGGTTGCACCACCAGGCAGGTCAGTAATTCTCTCCCTGTAACTGTAAAAAAATATATAAGTATGACAGTTAGCAAACGAGTGCAGTGTAGTCACTTATTAATAAAATGTGCAAGCAACAGTGTAAGAGAGTTTGCAAGTATTGCTTGATTGCAAAAGTGTGATGCAGCCTGTAATCCAAACATAAAAATGAAACAAGTCTGAAATAAAGATGTCCCACCTGTAATATAATAGTACATAACCTGCAGCAGGCTGAAAAGTACAGCTGCAGAAGCTGAGTAAAACACGTGTGAAATATATCCCTGTTGAAATTCTGAAACATGACATAAGTGAGACTGTTGGAAAGGATTGTTATAACTAAAAGTAAAACATGTCAATAAAGCCTAAAATTAAGTACCATCCTGAATTGTAAAAATAAAACAAGTGAGAGAGTGTGAGAAAGAGGTATGAATCCACCAATAAAGTAGTAATAACTCCTGAATAAAGTATACTGCAGTCAGTACAGAATGAAATGAATGTGACAGGCACAACCAAACAGCAACATGTGTTGAAAAAAGTACTGAAGCTGGAATGTGTGTTCCAAAATCTGGATATGTTGCTCTCAGTTTGCAATATGCAGATAGTACGGTTGTCTGAAATACCAAACATCCACAGTTGTCTAGAGCCATATAAAGCAAATGTAGCAGGATGATGTAGCTGAACAGAGCCAGATATGAATGTGTATGAATAAATATGAAATGTATATTGATGTAGCAGTAACATTCCTATCACCAACCTGAATTAGTTATCACATAGGAAACTGTAGTCAGACCTGTAGTGTGTATATATCTGCAGCTAGTAGAAATGTACAGCATATGTATAGGTATTTGAAGTTGTTAATGAAATATTTCTTCGCCCTACCCTATAACCACAAATAATCCATTCCACGTGAAATGGGTATGTGCAGTCACAATTAACACCCCTGGACATTTGTCCTGTTGGTTCATACATATTTGCATGTACGTTGATGCATGTGCCCTGTTCATATATCCAAACCTGATGGCCTGTTGCCATCAATCAACCCTGCATGTTGTTGGATTGTGTATTGCTGTTCAAATTATGTATGTGTTATGCTTGCTGTTCAATGGCTTGAATTTATGGGTGTTTGGTTAATGGGAATACTAATGCATGCTGTTACAACTAATTGTGAATGGTATTGTACGTTACTAACCCAAACTGTCATAACATAATGCAAAACATAGGACGACAGGGAAGGTGGGTTCCAGCAGACCCACCTCTCCCACCTCAGCTGGCGAGTGCACCTGGCAGTAGTGCCCAGGCCGGACCCTCCTCCGGTGGCCCTGTGCCACCTGCAGGTGGAAGCACTGCAGGGGATGGGGCTCGTCCCCCCTCTGTAAGTGTGGCCGGAGGAGAACATCCACTCACCCTCCGTAGTGTCCGGACTGTGGTGCGTAGGGAGATCTGGCACGCTGTGCTTGGGCCCCTACGCCAGCTTGAGGCACGGGTGGCATAAGTCATGGGTGTGCCTGCTGCCCGGCCTACACAGCCCCCAGCACAGCCCCATCCTGGGCAGTGAAGGCACAGTGGCAACTGCCCATGGGTGGGGATATCAGTTCCACTGTTGCCATCTGTGGGCTCATGGGCTCGAGATATCCAAACATCCGTCCCCGTCAATTGTGTAACCCCCCACATGTGTCATACACCACCCCTGTATGCGTTTTGTTTGTCTTGTCTGTTAACCGCCCTACCTACCTCCCCAGCTATACCGATTTCCTGTACCTGACATACCACTCTCACCTGAAAAAAAAAAAAGGCACTCTGTACCCACAAAAAAATTACGCCCCCATACATAGCTGCCGATTTTGCACACATGTCTGCTGGACATGTAAACACACAATTACAATTGGCTGTGCAACAAATATTATTGTTGTCCTCACACCTCTCTCAGGGGTGGAAGGTTTCAAATTTCACACCAAATTACAAACATATGCACAGCTCTTGCTGACGAAGAAATGGGCAGCTATGGGCCTTTCCTACATCCCTCCTGCAAAACCCAAGCTTGTTTTCCTACTGTCCTACCCTCTTTGTGCCCCCTTTTTCACCACTTTCCTATCTCCCCATTTTCTTTTCTTTAAAAGAAAATAACGTGGGTGTGCGCAAGAGTAAGTACTTTTAAGCAGTAGTAAGCGGGTGTGCGCGAAGCTAAGTGGCAATGCGCATGCGTGACTTCTGCGCAAACCAGCGCTAACCCGCTTACAACTGCTTAAAAGTGCCTTAGTCACTCTGAATGATAAGGCCTGTAGTTTTCTCAGCAGCAAAATAAAATACCTCCCTCAGTCTCGAACCCAGGACCTTGGAAACACTAGTCTGCATGACTTACCACTAAGCCATGACTGCTATACAAGAACATTGTGCTGAAAGAAATATATCATAAAATAGTAGGAATTAATGTAAAGGGGATATAGCAAGTCTAGTACACAAAGCATGGCATGTATATTTACTGTCAAATCTAGTGGATTTGTAAAATAGTACTGTGTGCTGAGAAACAGTCATGCTAGTTGGTAGCTACTAGGTAATAATGTCACAGTGGCATCTGGCAAGCCACACACATACTCGGA
Organism: Protopterus annectens; assembly: GCF_019279795.1. NCBI lineage: Eukaryota > Metazoa > Chordata > Ceratodontiformes > Protopteridae > Protopterus > Protopterus annectens. The sequence goes on along the minus strand of NC_056728.1, from coordinate 1,369,873,911 downwards.
GCAGGATAAACACTGCCATAGTTGAATAGTTAAGAGATCAGACATAGCAACTGTGACTGAGTTACAGGGATGTCCCTGATGTGAAAACAAATGTCAACTGTGCCCCACTGACACCATGTCAAATGTACTAACAGTAGGCAGAAAGGTGTAACTACACATGCAATGGTAACTATGACTGGCTGAAGGTATGCACCACCTGCATGGCACAAATGGTGTACTAATATATATGCTTGAAATAACCCACAGTCACAACTGCAGAGTATCAGAATATGTCATTGGAGTAACCCACTGCTATGTACCATTCCATGAGGCTGATAAAAGATGCACCGGAGAGTATCTGAGGCCTGCTCAGCAGCATGATCAAATACCACTGTAATTGTCAAGGCCCACACCATGGCCAGACCACACTGCATGCAGTAACACCCTACCGCAACAAACACATAGGGAATTGCTGCCCAAACAGATTTAGCAAGCATTACAAACTGTGAATGTAAATGGAAAATAGGAAAGCCATAGCAACGCATTACAGGAAAGACACCTAGCAGGCATACAACGAGTGAATGTAAAGGCCAAATATTGAAGCCATAGCAACAGATTGCAAGAGCCACTGCTATATACCAGTTACACCACAATCCCCACAGGAAAGCACACACACCCATATACACAGTATTACTAGTCGTAGGTGTCAGTTTACATACACACGGAGAACAGGACATTGGAGGAAGGAATACTCAGCTTGCAGAACAACATGCATTGCAGTGTCTACAACACAGCCTGAAATATGAGAGACATACCAACCCTTACACTCACAGAACAGTGTACACAGCAAACCAGCATGGTCCCCACCCTGATAATCTGAAAGGGCTATGCCTACCTAACAGACCTTTTTATAGCACAGTCCTGTAATCACAGTGAGAACTGCAATCACTACACAACAGGCTGCATGCAATTAGTAAATGCTGGCTAACAATTGGTGCAGAGGCCATCACATGGACATGTGCAGATACCTACAAAAGCATCCTATACTCCCAGTCCACACATGCAATACTGTCATTGCACCCGCTGGAGGTAGAGAGAGAGAGAGAGAGAGAGAGAGAGAGAGAGAAAGAAAGAAAGAAAGAAAGAAAGAAAGAAAGAAAGAAAGAAAGAAAGAAAGAAAGAAAGAAAGAAAGAAAGAGAAAGAAAGAAAAAACCTGAAACAACAAAGCAAAGCGGCTGACAGCAGGTCAAGCAACTGCAAGCCTACACAAACAGCTGCAACAAACACAGGTAATGTAAAGTACTACTATAATACTCTACCTACTGTGAACCCTCCAGATGTGTTATTGGTCTGAATCTATGTATATGAAGATGTGCAAAGGGCCAGGGACATACTGAAACTGTCACTGAAGGCTCCACATACATATGTATGTGACGGTAGCTATGTGCACATAGCAATGTAGGTTGTAGTGCAATGTACAAGTAGGTTGTACAGTAATGGATGTTCAGCAGTACGTTACTGTGTGTATACATATGTGGAACTAAAAAGGAGTATGTATATATACGTATGTATATCGAGATATGTATGTATATATATATATATATATATATATATATATATATATATATATATATATATATATATATACATAGATAGAGAGGTATGTAGAAATACATAGACATATATAGTTTCACAGTGTCATAGTTTAGTACTAGGCTATCTGCAGACAGTGTATAGACTAGATTTAGAAACTTGCGCCTCTGTATAGTAGTGACACAGTGAAACCCCCCCATACATAATAGCATTAGTTTACTGTGCCTCTGTCTAGTAGTGACACAGAGAAGACCCCTGCTGTAAACCTATGATCTCCCATCCACTTGTCAAGAATGCACATGAAGAGTGTCAGTGAGGGTCTCTGCCTAACATGAACTGGGATCCTGTTCCAAAGTATGGGAAGCCTCTTAGTGATGGATCTGTCCCTACAGTATGCCCTATTCATATGTGTGCTGAGGTTTAAATCCGTAGCTGTCGTGCTTCTGATGGATATGGATTGTATGAGGTGGAACATGTCCATCAATACCAGATTGGACATGGCCTACTACATCAGGCACAGATCACCCCTATGTAGGCAGTATGCTATGGAATAGAGCATAAGTTACGTTAGTCTGGCAGCATATGACAGTTGTTGCAGACCCTTGATCCTCCTGGTGATGTACTTATGGGGTCCCCCTAGCTGTTGCAAGTGCCAGGTGAGGTACATACCAAATGGGGCATAGTACACAGTCATGGGCCTGATAAGGGAGGAGTATAGGGGTACAATGACCCCTTTTGATGTGGATGTGAATCCCTTCATGATAAGGTGGGCAAGGTAGGAAGTCCATCCAACCACTTTGGCAACGTGGGTTTCAAATGAGAGGTCAGCATTGAACAATGTCACCAGGTCTCTGATTACTTTGTCTGTACTCAGTGGGTTGTTGTCTATGTGATAATATGTAGGTACCTTGTCCGTCCAAAAGGATATGAGTATACATTACGTGGCATGCAGTGTAAGGCCATGACTCCGGCACCAGTTGTTGGTGTCCGTGAGGCCTGTCAGTAGGATGTATGTGTCAGCAGGTGTATCACCTATGGCGCCTAGTATGCAGTCATCTTTGAACATTGTCAGCCACTACTCTCCCATGTCTGCTTCCACATCTGAGAATGATATGCCGAACATGAGCAGTCCCAGGACAGAGCCCTGTGGGACACCACATGTGACTGGCTCTGAGTCTGACATGGCACCAGTGACTTTGACTATAGGGTTTCTATCCGTTAGCTGGTTTGCAACCCATGTGACATATGGATTTACATTTCAGCTGTTGATCATGTCTATGATGCCAGAGTGCGGTATTGTGTCGAAAGCCGTAGGCAAGTCCAGGTAGGCTGTATGGACCGCTGTGCCATCATCAATGGATCTAGTGACTGATTTGAAAAGGTCAACCAGGTTCATAAGGCAGGATCTGCCCTCTACAAAGCCAAACCGGGTGGGATCAAGTGTCTAAGTCCCCAATGTCTCTGTGTATGGGTACCATAATGATCCTTTCCATAGTGTTGCAGACCAGGGTGGTTAAGCTTATGGGGCAGTAGTTACCAGGGTCTGTAGAGGTGCCTCCTGTGTGGAGTGGGACTACTGTTGCTGTATGCCAGTGTCCAGGTACATATGCTGTAGTAAGGCTATGGCTGAATAGCATGTAATGTGCATGTGTAGCTCCTCTTGCAGTTCACGTAGCATGCAACCTGCAATACCGTTGGGTCCCATCGATGCTGTGTTTATAGCTCTGCTGAGGGTGGTTCCCAGCTGGACATCTGAGATGACAGGGAGGTTACAGTCAGCTGGGATAAGTAATTCCACATGTGTGGGTGAGGGGAGAAACCTGCACTGAACCTGTCTGCCAGAATGTTGGCATTATCTGTGTGTTCAGTGTAGTGTTTGTCACTGTGAACTAACTGTGAACACAACTGAGGGTTCCCACCAGGTGTGTAACATAGCAGAGGAAGGCCTTGTGGTTATCTGTAGTGACCATAGCGATGTCCCTCTCATAGTTGGCCTTGCATGTTTGTACGACAAAATGTATCTTTCTACTACTGCTGATCAGAGATGTCGTAGCTCTATGGAAGTATGCTCTGCCGTGCAGTAGCTACCTTCTGTTGTTATACAATTTGTTCAATGCTGGGGTCCACCAGACAGGATGCCTGCCCTTGGTGGAGAGGGTCATGGTTTAATTTGTGATTGCATGATCCATGCATTCTTGGAGATGTCTGTAGAAAGCATATGTGAAGGTGTCTGCATTGTGGGAAGTGGTTTACACTGGCCCAGTGGGCATTAAGGATACCAACTCAGTTATAAGAAGTGTAAAGTCGGCATGTGAGAGGTTTCCCACTGTAGTCTTTTGTGTTGTGGGGGAGGTGGGATATGTATATCCAGGGGGATTAGTCTGTGGTCAGATGTGACTAGTGAGGGGTATACTTCAAGTGTGTAGCACATTGTCCCCATGTTTGTGATGATCAGGTCTAGTATATTATCTCCTGTTGTGGGAGAGGTGACTAGCTGTTCCACTGCATTTGACATAGTGAATTCCGGGAACCTTTGGGCTAGGGTGTTTGGGGTAGAATAATGCACGCAGTGTATGTTAGGGTAGTCGCAGTATCCTAATATGATGGTGTGTGGTGGGACATTCATATCCTCCAATGTCTACAGGAAGGCTGACTGTGCTCCGTGAGATTGGGAGGGTGGTCTGTAACATGCTACCAGTTGTATAGCAGGTCTGCCTACGGTTATCTGCACCTGAATGGTCTGTGATGTTTCATGTGTTGCCACTAACCTGGAGGTATGTGTGTCCTCCATGAATATGGACACACCCCTCCCTTTTTGTTTTGCCCCGAGTCCTAGGGCCAAAACGTATGATACGGGGTATAGCCTGGTACCGCTGGTGTGCTCTCAGGAGCCTTGAACCAGGTTCTCACTTACTGCACAGACATCGAGATTGGTAGAATATGTACTTACAGATATATGTAATACACACATACATATATAGATATCTGTAAAGACTTATACATATACAGGTAGATCTGACTGACAACAGATATGTCTGTATATGACTATCTCTCTCTCTCTGTCCCACCCCCTCACACTCTCACTCACCCTGTGTCTCTCTCTCACTCTCTCCCCCTCTCTCCCCACATCTATATGTATATATCTACATCTATATATATATATATATATATATATATATATATATATATATATATATATATACATATATACAAACAGATATATATCCATATACAGATATAAATATATCAATATATATATACATATATATATATACATATATAGACTGTGTGAGGCACATGTGTGCAGATGTCTTGCAACAGGTGTGTTGTCACAGGCATGGAGTGAACACCAGTGTGGATACTGGAGTACCATACCCCATTCAAAAACACTGACACCAGTAACTACCACATATGTACATGCCTGCCCACCACTGCATGTGTCAGGGGGGAACAGGGTCAACAAATGTACCATAGGCTCCACATCGATATACACAGTGGCACACTAGTCCTGTAATACCTGTACATGGAATGTGTCAGCGGACATGGTGTGTCAGCTATGGACATGTAGGTCACTGTACCCCTCCACACCCCACAATGTCCTACACGGTATGTTCCTCCCATGACAGCTACAGATATGGAGAAGGACACAGACATATGTAAGTAACTGTGTCAATGCACTCAAACACCACAGAGCGCACACAGACTACCTACATAGAGGTTACCACTGCTGTATATACATAGTTCAGTCACACCCATGACAGTTGTCTAACAACCATGGTAACACCTCCAACATCCACAACACAAATTACCTATGTCTGTCGTCCTTGTCACTGCAGTATAGAGCACACGGTGGAGGTACAGGACCCTACCCACAGATATGACATACCCTGTAGTAGACCACACAGAATTAAGAAGCAAGGCTCCCCATGAGTAGATGTCAGACATACCCCTGCTGAATGTTATGCAGATAGGTAATATGCCATATGAGTCACCCTGTTTAACTGTTTGTAAGGAGCAGGTACGATCATAACACATGTGTCACAAGGGGCAGGGTAGCATAACAGTATGCTGCTGTAGTGCCAGGGCCAAAAACACACTACCTACCTAGGACACAATGCACACCCATGAACACATTGCAAACAGAATATGTGAGGTGGAATGAGTGTGCTAGTGACTGGGTGCATGTTGTGTACTGGTGTGATTGCTCACCATGACTGTCTGTCTGTCATGGTAGTGTGTGTCCTTGGTATGAGGCCAGAGACAGGTGTGTGAGGTATTGCGATCAACACATACTACATTGACATATGTTGTGCTGTGTTACCCTGTATGTCACTGTGGTGTAGGTAGGGTTATGGCAAGTAAGAGTAGTGTGCATTACCAGTGAAATATGTAACGTGCATTGTGTGCAGTGCATGGGCTGATAATGTTCCCCATACAGTACCTTGATACAAACCCCAGTGTGAGGTTGTGTATTGTACCTGAAACAGTGTGTTGACTGCTGCAGTATACTAGTCTGTCGTATGGAGTGTGCCAGGTACTCTTGCACAGTTGTCGGATGAGCACTGATATCTGGTCATGTACATGTGTATCCCCCAATAGACAGACAGATGCTATATATGGTGCTTAAGTTATATCACTGCAGTCGAGTATTATGTGTATTATGTGTGTTATAGTTTGCTGACAGATATTGCTGACATATTTTCTTTCTCCTTTTCAGGGCCATGGTTCACCAGCGGAACCATGTCTACTCCGCTGCAGAGGAGGAGGAGATACACCAGAGCCTGGTGCGGGATTTCGCTGTACTCTTTTCCCGCACCAGCCAGAACCAGCAGGAGAGGGCTGCACTGTGGCAAGACCTGGTCCATCGGGTAAATGACATAGGCACACATAACCGGACATATGAGCAGGTACGCGATCACTGCAGTGATTTAATTAGAAATGTCCGTCAGCGTGCGTCGGATATCCACAGGCAGCAGCTTGCCACAGCTGGTGGGGTGGCTAGACATCCCCCTTCACCAGACTGGAGGGACTACTCCTGAGTGTTGTGGCTCCAGCACAGCAGCAACAACAACAGCATACATGTGTAATGATGGAGGCTGGAGCCACACAGCAGCAGGACACAGAGCGTGCAGGTAACATGCCATGTGTATAGTTGATCATTCTGTACACTGTTAGGTTATGCATGTGTGAGGTGTGTCCTCATTTTGTAGCTGTAATCTTGGTAATTATTGTGCATTAGTGATATCCTCAATATCTGCAGTACACCTGTGGAAGCTAACTGTTGCACTACTGAACTGTATCATGCCCACAGTATCAATGGCACAGTTGTGCCCACTGATGATAAATTTCTCTTTTCTGCAGGTCCCTCTGGTGTAACAGCAAGGCAGCCTATCCATGCTGGTGAGTGTGTAATACCATTACCTTCAATACTCTGTATACTAATAGTAATAATAGGCTGAAGCAGTAGTGCTATGTGTTTGATTGCAGGTGTGTTTGTGTCTGTGAGTTGATATCTCATGTACTGAGGTGTGTGCATGTGTGCATGTGTACATGTGTGCATGTGCCCATGTGCGCATGTGTGCATGTGCACATGTGTGCATGTGTGCATGTGCCCATATGTGCATGTGTGCATGTTCCCATGTGTGCATCAGTGGTGGCATTGTGTACACATTGTAAACTGTGTTTCCTGTCTTACTCCCACAGGTTCTGGTGCTGCTCTGGTGTCGTGCAGCAGGGAATCTGAATCAGCTGCTGTGGATAGTGATAATAATGATACCTGTGTAATGGCACAGGTAGGTGTTCCAGGGTCCGTCATTGGTCAGCCAATTGACACTACACAGCTGTTGACCCCATCAATGCGCACAGTCATCCTGCCAATACATCCTTTGTCACCAATGTCCCTAGGTGATGGACAGGATACAGTGGGCATTGACCAGGGTAATGTGATACTGGTGGCACATGCATCCCCACACTGCAGCCATGGCCAGGGTCCTGACACGGTACCACACAGGCAGACGTCCATGGGTTCTCTTGGGAGCATCCGTGGGCGTACCGCCCCTGTCAGTCGTGCCCACAGAGATCTTTCAACCCCAGCTATGTTTCGGGCTGTAATGCAGGCACAGTCACATATGGAATGGTACACCAGACAGGGTCTGAGGGAGCTGACAGCATGTCGCACAGCCATGAGTGACAGTATGCGTGATGTTGCGGCTGCCATCCGCAACTTCACCGAGGTCATTGACAGACGTTGGAGGACACATTAGATCTGTTCCACAACTATATGTCCATGAGCCAGGGCAATGGTGGATGGTTGAGGCATCAATGTGGTCGTATGCCAGCAACAGCAGCAGCTGGCAGCCATCGCAGATGACAACAGGGCCGCGGCCGCTCACATAGTGCTAGCAGTAGCCCCAGCAATGCTGGGTCTGTGCTGTCATCGGACCGCCCCAGGAGACCACGTGCACGTGGCGCTGGACATTCCCAACAGGGACCTGTCTCCAGTCAACAAACACCTGCTTCTGATGACAGTACCCAGTCTGGCTTAGTACCTGATATGGTCCATAGCACCCCTGCCAGGCACAGGTACCATGTCCGTGGCCACAGCCAGTGATCTGTATGACCTGGCAGGTACAGTCTGTGGCTGTCCACAAACAACTGTATATGGCAGCCATGAGGTGGGACTGTGTGCATTCATACACACATGCAAAGTGATAACACCTAGGGCTACCGCATACACGCACACACTGCATCAACATTGCCCCATCTTGTACTGCTGTCCCTCACCAACACACACACACAGACATGTCAATTGGTTGTATCAGTGGCAGACTCAGGCATACCAGGTATACACCCTGTGCATATGATGAAACTGTGCCACCTCCTGCAATCTGTAAAATCGGTGCAGGAACAGGTTAACATGGTGCTGATGCACAGGGTGAGTACATAGATGTATTGTAATAGTATGATGTTGACAACAGTACAGTGTAATGATAGCATTGTGGGTATATACCAGCATGCCTGATGCAGTTACAGTATGAATGTCATTGTATTGTTTTGTATACCCATAGTAATTACCACAGTGTTCTGTCTGCACATCTTTGCATACTGGTGGTGAGGCTGTGAAGGGATGGCCACCTACATAGGTAGCACAGGGGATACAACTATGTACATATTGATACTCAATGATGGCCATGTCAACTGCGAGTTGCATGCTGTCCACACACAACTCTGCAATGCAGAAGTTTCAGGATGTTGATATCTGTGCAGTACTACACAACAGGTTCAAGGCTCACAAGAGCACACTAGCACTACAAGGTCACACCTCATACCATCCATAACAGCACCAAAACACAGAACTAACTATGACAGGAGGGAGAGTGTCCATACATGTCAAGGATACTGTGGTGCCAGGACAGGTAGCATACATCATACTAAGTCTGGAACTGCTGAGTGAGGGCTCAGTGTCTGTTATTTGACATGTGTATTATTACAGGTATGAGCACTTGGGTATCAGGCCAGTTATTCAACATTAAGAAGGTACGTGGTCTATACACTTGTGTGGGGTGCGGCTGGACTCAGCCCGTCTGACCTGGGAATGTCTGGGTACTGGCTTATAGTGCCTGCATATATGCAGTGTTACCTACTGGAAGTCGTACACCTTGTTTGTTGTAGCATAGTCTACATACAGGCCTGCTGACTGTAGCTTTGTTTGTATGCATGTTTGCCTGTTATATTCCTGAAACACTGATTCCACCTGCAGTGCAGTTATACAGTGCCTCTGTGGATCCCTAGTGACATCTGTGTTGCTTACTGTACTGATGTCCATGTGTCACTTGACAGAACATCACTGTTTGTCCTGTTTGCATGTAGCTTGCCTGTAACACATTGCATATGACTTACCTCACATTTTCTCAAGACAGCATTCATATATGCCAGCACTAACAAATCAGGAGCACTACACCCTCACATAGTCACCTTGAGTACCTTGTTCCCCATTGGCCCTATGTGTCGTTACTTAGTATGGGAGTCACAATGCTATGGTAGCATGTGCAAAGGTCACCTGTCAATCTACTCTCAGGTCCAGTTGGTGAATCTGTGAGTCATGTGGCAATGTTACAGCTGCCTCATTTACACAGACAACCCTCTCCCCTTCCCATACACATACAACACATGTGAGAGATGCAACCATATAGCCAAACTGGGGGCTAAGCTCTGTTTACACAGCACTGGCATTCCCTGTCAGGTGGAGTGGGATACTACAGTGAATACAGTACCAGTCTCCCATAGACCTGCCACGACCACGATCCAAACACAGAAACACACAGGTACATTATTGGGCTCTCAGAATAGCATCCTGCCTGAGCAACTGACACCTGCAATGCAGACACACAAGCAAACGTTAAGCCAGAGCAGAGCACATGCAACACACAGCTCACAAAGCATGTGTGCCAAACAGTCACAGGCCATACGGCTAGACAACACACCTGCTACAGTTGTATGAGGTACCTCTATCATCACGTACACTGAGGTCCTGCTCCCAGGCTGAACAAGGTGATGGTCACGCTGAGCTGCCCGTCGGGCACTATGATCCACCACATAACACAAGCATACCGGTCACTCCAAGGCATGTAGAAGTATGACTCAGTCATTGTCTGTGCCAGTGTGTATGACCTCTGATGCACCTCCCTGGACTACATGTTAGGGGACATAGAGGGGCTCTCTGAGCTTGTGGCACAGGCTGGAATGACCCTGGCCTTGAGTAGCATCTCACCCTCACCATGAATGCTGCCACAATATGTAGACAGGATCATCAGTTTCTGCAATTAACGTATCTTTCAGTGACATTCAAAGGGGATCCAGTGCCTGTCAGTGTGGGATTACATGCTGGACATGCCACATTGCTTTGCTTGGGACAGCTTGCACCTGTCACCCATGGGCCGTTGTATACTGGCAGAGGCTGTTGCTACACACATAGTGCCTTTGTATGCAAGGCTGAAATTACATAGCCACCTACACAGGTATCACACGGGATGGAACACTAATAGCAATGCTACTCAACAGCAGCAGTGTAAACCTCAAGATGCATGCAGTGGAAACTGTCCATAGCATGGGGTACAGCAATATCCGTGCAGTAACAGACTCCTGGTACAAGGCTCCCAGGTGCACACCATCAGTGCCAGGTCATTCCTGATACCATGCTTGTCATCCACTACACATGCACCAAACCAGAACAGGGGGGATGTATCCAAAGGCACCTCATATACACACACCCCCAGGTTGATGGCACTGCACAAAGCATCAGAGCCTTTCCATGAGCAACAAACAGTGGGTTAGACTGCCTTCAGGTTCATAGCCTGGCACACACCACACTCCGATACCCAGGAAACCCACTTGGCCTTCCTGACAACACTGGGAATATGACGGCCTCTACACCCACCATTATATGGTTGTACTGCGACTACCCTAACATACAGTATGAGCATTATTCTAGCTGCAAGACCCTATCTGAAGGGTTCCTATCATTTATTCCCTGCATTGCTATGGAACAACCTGTTACCACTCCCACAAGTGGTGACAACATGCTGCACCTGTTCATCACCAACATGTGGACTATATGCTCCAGACCAATCATGTATCCCTCGCTGGTGGGATGACACCATCTACAACCCACACTGTATAGTCACATACCACATGCAGCCCCTGCACAGAACACCACAGTCATACAGTTGTCTGATGCATATTCCATGTATTCACATGAGGCAGGCTTTCGGACATGGGAACTCTTGAAGTTCACAGGTACATATGTGTAGGTGGCACACACATACATCATGTGTACATTGACATTACTAATATAATGTATGTCGTGCAATATTGGGAACAACACCCACACACATGGACAAACTGTGTGACAAAAATACACATAGCATTTGTAGGATTCAAACCCCTACCTAACTATGTTATAACACTTGTGAGAAATGTATTAGCAGAGTGTGCTATTTGTATTTCGGGGGGGATTGCTTTCTCCTGCTGTATTTATAGGGTACTGACATCATCAGTGTTGAGACAGTGGAATATGCAGCATGTGTTGTGTAGTACTAGTTGCTGAAAGGGACATTTCTCATACACATAGAAGTGCACACACTACTCCCCTGCACACATTCACACACACACTGGGCACTTGCAGGATTCATGACACTTGTGAGAGACACATTAGCAGAGTGTGCTACTTGCATTACTGCGGGGATTGCTTTCTCCTGCTGTACTTATAGGATACTGACATCATCAGTGTTTAGACAGTGGAATATGCAGCATGTGTTGTGTAGTACTAGTTGCCAAAAGGGACATTTTTCATGCACATGGAATTGCACACACTACTCCCTCACACACATTCACTGGGCACTTGCAGGATTCAAACCCCTACCTAACTATGTGATGACACTTGTGAGAGACGCATTAGCAGAGCGCGCTACTTGCATTACTGGGGGGATTGCTTTCCCCTGCTGTACTTATAGGGTGCTGACATCATCAGTGTTTAGACCGTGGAATATGCAGCATTTGTTGTGTAGTACTAGTTGCCAAAAGGGACATTTCTCATACTCATGGAATTGCACACACTACTCCCCCGCACACATTCACACACACACTGGGCACTTGCAGGATTTAAACCCCTACCTAACTATGTTATGACACTTGTAAGAGACGCATTAGCAGAGCATGCTACTTGCATTACTGGGGGGATTGCTTTCTCCTGCTGTACTTATAGGGTGCTGGCATCATCAGTGTTTAGACAGTGGAATATGCAGCATGTGTTGTGTAGTACTAGTTGCCAAAAGGGGACATTTTTCATACACATGGAATTGCACACACTACTCCCCCACACACATTCACTGGACATTTGCAGGTTTCAAACCCCTACCTAACTATATTATGATACTTGTGAGAGACGCATTAGCAGAGCGCGCTACTTGTATTAGTGGGGGGGGGGATTGTTTTCTCCTGCTGTACTTATAGGGTGCTGACATCATCAGTGTTTAGACAGTGGAATATGCAGCATGTGTTGTGTAGTACTAGTTGGCAAAAGGGACATTTCTCATACACATGGAATTGCACACATTACTCCCCCACACACATTCCCACACACACTGGGCACTTGCAGGATTCATGACACTTGTGAGAGACACATTAGCAGAGTGTGCTACTTGCATTACTGCAGGGATTGCTTTCTCCTGCTGTACTTATAGGGTGCTGACATCATCAGTGTTTAGACAGTGGAATATGCAGCATGTGTTGTGTAGTACTAGTTGCCAAAAGGGACATTTCTCATACACATGGAATTGCACACACTACTCCCCCACACACATTCACACTGGGCACTTGTATGATTCAAACCCCTATGTAACTATGTTATGACACTTGTGAGAGACACATTAGCAGAGCGCGCTACTTGCATTACTTGGGGGATTGCTTTCTCCTGCTGTACTTATAGGGTGCTGACATCATCAGTGTTTAGACAGTGGAATATGTAGCATGTGTTGTGTAGTACTAGTTGCCAAAAGGGACATTTTTCATACACATGAAATTGCACACACTACTACCCCACACACATACTAGGCACTTGTAGGATTCAAACCCCTACCTAACTATGTGATGACACTTGTGAGAGAAGCATTAGCAGAGCGCGCTACTTGCATTACTGGGGGGATTGCTTTCTCCTGCTGTACTTATAGGGTGCTGACATCATCAGTGTTTAGACAGTGGAATATGCAGCATGTGTTGCGTAGTGCTAGTTGCCAAAAGGGACATTTCTCATACACATGGAATTGCACACACTACTCTCTCACACACATTCACTGGGCATTTGCAGGATTCAAACCCCTACCTAACTATGTGATGACACTTGTGAGAGACGCATTAGCAGAGCGCGCTACTTGCATTACTGGGGGGATTGCTTTCTCCTGCTGTACTTATAGGGTGCTGACATCATCAGTGTTTAGACCGTGGAATATGCAGCATTTGTTGTGTAGTACTAGTTGCCAAAAGGGACATTTCTCATACTCATGGAATGGCACACACTACTCCCCTGCACACATTCACACACACACTGGGCACTTGCTGGATTTAAACCCCTACCTAACTATGTTATGATACTTGTAAGAGACGCATTAGCAGAGCACGCTACTTGCATTATTGGGGGGATTGCTTTCTCCTGCTGTACTTATAGGGTGCTGGCATCATCAGTGTTTAGACAGTGGAATATGCAGCATGTGTTGTGTAGTACTAGTTGCCAAAAGGAACATTTTTCATACACATGGAATTGCACACATTACTCCCCCACACACATTCACTGGACATTTGCAGGTTTCAAACCCCTACCTAACTATATTATGATACTTGTGAGAGATGCATTAGCAGAGCGCGCTACTTGTATTAGGGGGGGGGGGATTGTTTTCTCCTGCTGTACTTATAGGGTGCTGACATCATCAGTGTTTAGACAGTGGAATATGCAGCATGTGTTGTGTAGTACTAGTTGCCAAAAGGGACATTTCTCATACACATGGAATTGCACACATTACTCCCCCACACACATTCACACACACACTGGGCACTTGTAGGATTCATGACACTTGTGAGAGACACATTAGCAGAGTGTGCTACTTGCATTACTGTGGGGATTGCTTTCTCCTGCTGTACTTATAGGGTGCTGACATCATCAGTGTTTAGACAGTGGAATATGCAGCATGTGTTGTGTAGTACTAGTTGCCAAAAGGGACATTTCTCATACACATGGAATTGCACACACTACTCCCCCACACACATTCACACTGGGCACTTGTATGATTCAAACCCCTATGTAACTATGTTATGACACTTGTGAGAAACACATTAGCAGAGCGCGCTACTTGCATTACTTGGGGATTGCTTTCTCCTGCTGTACTTATAGGGTGCTGACATCATCAGTGTTTAGACAGTGGAATATGTAGCATGTGTTGTGCAGTACTAGTTGCCAAAAGGGACATTTTTCATACACATGGAATTGCACACACTACTCCCCCACACACATACTAAGCACTTGTAGAATTCAAACTCCTACCTAACTATGTGATGACACTTGTGAGAGAAGCATTAGCAGAGTGCGCTACTTGCATTACTGGGGGGATTGCTTTCTCCTGCTGTACTTATAGGGTGCTGACATCATCAGTGTTTAGACAGTGGAATATGCAGCATGTGTTGTGTAGTGCTAGTTGCCAAAAGGGACATTTCTTATACACATGGAATTGCACACACTACTCCTCCACACACATACTGGGCACTTGCAGGATTTAAACCCCTACCTAACTATGTTATAACACTGGTAAGAGACGCATTAGCGGAGCATGCTACTTGCATTACTGGGGGGGATTGCTTTCTCCTGCTGTACTTATAGGGTGCTGACATCATCAGTGTTTAGACAGTGGAATATGTAGCATGTGTTGTGTAGTACTAGTTGCCAAAAGGGACATTTTTCATACACATGGAATTGCACACACTACTACCCCACACACATACTAGGCACTTGTAGGATTCAAACCCCTACCTAACAATGTGATGACACTTGTGAGAGAAGCATTAGCAGAGCGCGCTACTTGCATTACTGGGGGGATTGCTTTCTCCTGCTGTACTTATAGGGTGCTGACATCATCAGTGTTTAGACAGTGGAATATGCAGCATGTGTTGTGTAGTGCTAGTTGCCAAAAGGGACATTTCTCATACACATGGAATTGCACACACTACTCTCTCACACACATTCACTAGGCACTTGCAGGATTCAAACCCCTGCCTAACTATGTGATGACACTTGTGAGAGACGCATTAGCAGAGCGCGCTACTTGCATTACTGGGGGATTGTTTTCTCCTGCTGTACTTATAGGGTGCTGACATCATCAGTGTTTAGACCGTGGAATATGCAGCATTTGTTGTGTAGTACTAGTTGCCAAAAGGGACATTTCTCATACTCATGGAATGGCACACACTACTCCCCCGCACACATTCACACACACTGGGCACTTGCAGGATTTAAACCCCTACCTAACTATGTTATGATACTTGTAAGAGACGCATTAGCAGAGCACGCTACTTGCATTATTGGGGGGATTGCTTTCTCCTGCTGTACTTATAGGGTGCTGGCATCATCAGTGTTTAGACAGTGGAATATGCAGCATGTGTTGTGTAGTACTAGTTGCCAAAAGGGACATTTTTCATACACATGGAATTGCACACATTACTCCCCCACACACATTCACTGGACATTTGCAGGTTTCAAACCCCTACCTAACTATATTATGATACTTGTGAGAGATGCATTAGCAGAGCGCGCTACTTGTATTAGTGGGGGGGGGGTTGTTTTCTCCTGCTGTACTTATAGGGTGCTGACATCATCAGTGTTTAGACAGTGGAATATGCAGCATGTGTTGTGTAGTACTAGTTGCCAAAAGGGACATTTCTCATACACATGGAATTGCACACATTACTCCCCCACACACATTCACACACACACTGGGCACTTGCAGGATTCATGACACTTGTGAGAGACACATTAGCAGAGTGTGCTACTTGCATTACTGTGGGGATTGCTTTCTCCTGCTGTACTTATAGGGTGCTGACATCATCAGTGTTTAGACAGTGGAATATGCAGCATGTGTTGTGTAGTACTAGTTGCCAAAAGGGACATTTCTCATACACATGGAATTGCACACACTACTCCCCCACACACATTCACACTGGGCACTTGTATGATTCAAACCCCTATGTAACTATGTTATGACACTTGTGAGAGACACATTAGCAGAGCGCGCTTCTTGCATTACTTGGGGATTGCTTTCTCCTGCTGTACTTATAGGGTGCTGACATCATCAGTGTTTAGACAGTGGAATATGTAGCATGTGTTGTGTAGTACTAGTTGCCAAAAGGGACATTTTTCATACACATGGAATTGCACACACTACTCCCCCACACACATACTAAGCACTTGTAGGATTCAAACCCCTACCTAACTATGTGATGACATTTGTGAAAGAAGCATTAGCAGAGTGCGCTACTTGCATTACTGGAGGGATTGCTTTCTCCTGCTGTACTTATAGGGTGCTGACATCATCAGTGTTTAGACAGTGGAATATGCAGCATGTGTTGTGTAGTGCTAGTTGCCAAAAGGGACATTTCTCATACACATGGAATTGCACACACTACTCCTCCACACACATACGGGGCACTTGCAGGATTTAAACCCCTACCTAACTATGTTATAACACTGGTAAGAGACGCATTAGCTGAGCATGCTACTTGCATTACTGGGGGGGGATTGCTTTCTCCTGCTGTACTTATAGGGTGCTGACATCATCAGTGTTTAGACAGTGGAATATGCAGCATGTGTTGTGTAGTACTAGTTGCCAAAAGGGACATTTCTCATACACATGGAATTGCACACAGTATGCCCCCACACACACACTGAGCACTTGCAGGATTCAAACCCCTACCTAACTATGTTATGACACTTGTTAGAGACGCAGTAGCGGAGCGCGCTTTTCACATTACTGGGTATAATTTCTGCTCCTGACATATGTAGAGTGTGCTGACATCATTATGGATGAAGAGGTATGTACATCTGTGACTATCCATCAGTACAGGGGAGAGCATATCTTTGCATTAACTTTACACAGGCACAGTGGCCTACTGTACTGTGGAGGCAAATGCCAAATACACTGTGGATAGCCTTCTGTATTCCCTAGAGACAACAGCCAGGTATTGCACTCTACGGCCATATGTTTACCTGTCAGATGCAAGTATCGGTTGCTCATATACTGTTTGTGGGTCTTTATTGCCATAGCCTTCCCTATCTCTATAAACAATGTGTGTACTGTGGGAGATGTTTGCATATGAGTGGGATCCAGTACTTTACTTATGTCTCTGTTGTAACGTCACTGTGTGCACTGGGCAGATGTCTGTATTGTGGGAGGT
This sequence comes from Protopterus annectens, assembly GCF_019279795.1. NCBI lineage: Eukaryota > Metazoa > Chordata > Ceratodontiformes > Protopteridae > Protopterus > Protopterus annectens. The sequence goes on along the minus strand of NC_056728.1, from coordinate 1,369,856,348 downwards.
TCCTGTGTTAACACATAGAAATGCCAGATATGTGTGTGCAACTGCTGAACTGTGACATGGCCTAAATGTGTGAGCATGCCCAGTTCGCAGTTTGTATGGCTTCTTGACTGCCACATCTCATTTATCTAAGTGTGCGAGCATGCCCAGTGTGACCTTTCCTTATGTTGGGATTTGTGGACCACCACATTTGTGTTTGTGTGTGGACGCCATCTATATATCACATGTACAGTTGAGTGTTGGACATCAGGTTGTGTTCTTACTGCCCAACTGCTTTGTGTCTGAACCTAACAGGCATTATGCTGTGCCTGCAGGGTCACCATGGGATAGTTTGCATACAGTTGTCATCATCCTTTCCTGCTGACCAAACAGTTGTATTGTCGTATAGTGTACTGGTGCAGTACTTTCACTGTGGTGGACAGTATAATCGGTTTCTGTCCCATCACTGCTTGTAATATTTATAGTGAGCACAGCAAATTGGTTGAGGGCCCATTGTGCAGATATGACCATGTTCCATTTTGTTCAGATATGGACAGCATAGTACATGATTGTCCGACATTGTTAATGTATTCCACAACTTGTGTGGACAGTGACAAACAATGGCCATGTGCCCTAGTCCATTTGTAATGCTAGTCAGAGAGTGTTTGTCCTTCAACACACATTTACTGGTGTTTGCCATGACATATGTCACGGTTAGTGTGCTGTGCCTCTGTCTACCCGTGACATACAGGTGATATCCAGGGTACACCTACCATCTCCCATCCAGTCATCATGATTCCTCTGGATGACAGTCACTGAGGGACTCGCTGGATATCCTGTAGTGGGAGTTTAGTCATGTGTGGAGTGAGCTTCTGGGTTATGGACCAATCGGTACAGCATGTCCTGTTCATGTCTGTGCTGGGGTTCAGGCCTGTCAGCTGCATAGGTCACCAGCATTCAGTGTTTACATGGTGCCAAATGTCCATTGATACCAGGTTGGTCATGGCTCTATACATCAGGCACAGTTCACCTCCAGCCAGGCTGTATGGCACTGTGTGGAGCTGCAGTTTCTTTACTCAGGCGACACATGGCATCTGTTACAGCTCTGCGATCCTCCTGGTGGGGTATTTGTGTGGTCTTTCCAGTTGCTGCAGGTGTCTGCTATGGTACATCCCTGAAGGGCCATTGTACACAATTGTGGGGCTGCTGATGGATGACTGGAGAGGCACATTGCCCTTCCCTAACCAAGATGTGCTTACCTTCATGATTAGGTGGGTATATGGTATGTTTCTGTAACAACTACAGACACATGGTTGTCACATGCAGGATATCTATCACCTTGTGTCCCCAGGTCTGTTATTTCTCTTGATGTACTTACTGGGTTAACACCTATGTGGTAATTTATTGCCATGTACTGTGTTTCCATAGGGGTTGACTATACACTATTCTGCATTTAGCTTGTTGACATGGCTGTGGCACCACTTGTGTGTTTCTATGTGTGTCTTTTGTAGGTTGCTTGTTTCAGCTGGAGGGTCCAATATGGTGGCCAGTTTGTAGTCCTCTGCAAACCTGTTCAGACAGAGTCCATCCATGTTGGCCTGTACCTATGTGACATATATAGCATACAAAGGAGGTCCCAGGACCATGCCTTGTGGGATGCCAGTTGTACCTGGTTTGCAGTCTGCCATGGCTACAGCATGTCTGCCAGGTCAGTCCTGTCCTTGAGCTGGTTTGCAACCCATCTACTTGCATAGGGGTTTATAGTTAGGCTGGTGAGCTTATCTGTACTGCCAACTAGGGTATTGTATGGAAGGGTTTAGCAAGGTCCAGATAGGCTGTGTGATCAACATTCCCCACATCACTGGGCTTGGTGCATGTTTCACATGAGTCAGACATGTGTACGGGGCAGGATCTGCCCTATGACAGCCACACTGGGTAGGGTCCAATGTCTGTAGGTACCCAATCTCGTTATTCATGGGATCCATGATCATCCTCTCCATTACTTTGCCAACCTAGATAGTCGGGGTTGAGGGGTGATAGTTTGCAGTATCCATTCAGGCACCCCCTTTGTGGTGTGGGACCACTGTTGCTGTACACTGCTCTTTGGGTACATATCCTGTGGTAGGACTGATAGTGCACAGTAATGATATTTGCTGTTCCAGTCTTCTTACAGTACTTGGACACAACCCAGGACACCATTTGGTACCATTGATGCTGTGTGCTGTGCTTTGTGGATGCTGGCTGTTACCTCAGCATCTGCAATGTTGGGGGGCCAGCACTCTCCTGGGATAGATATTTGGCAGTTAGGTGCTGGTGGGGAGGTTGGAAGGAATCTGTTTGGTAGACTGTTGGCAATGTGTGTGGGTTTGGTGTATTGTTTGTGATATTAGAGTGCTGCAGAGCATATCTGTGGATTATCACCATGGTTCTTACCATCAGGTAGGACAGCTGTGTGATAATCCTTTGTGTCCTGCACAATTTGTATCATCATAGGTTCATAGGTTCATACTAGGCTATCTGCCCTGGCCTTGTTTGAGCATGGACAGACTGTGTGTGGGTCTCAACACCCCTTGCAATGTGCATATTATGCCCATGTAGGGTTTACTTTCCTAGATGTGACACAGGGATGGCCCCCAGTGTATACCTACTATCTCCCATGCACTTCACCGGATTTCTCTTGTTGAGTTTGTGTGTGGAGCTCAGCCTATCATGGACTGGGATTCTATTCCAGAGTGTCCTGAGCCTCTGGGTTATGGATCTGTCCCTCCAGCACATCCTATTAATCTATGTGTAGAGGTTCAGATATCTCACTGTGGTGTGTCTGCTGGATATGGGGTTTCTGCAGTGGAGCATGTCCATTCATTCTGGATTGGACATGGCCTTGTACATCAAGCATACATTACCTCTGACTGTGCAGTATGCTTCTGAATTGGGCTGTGGTTTCTTCAGCCAGGCTGCAGATGTCCAATGTGTGGACCCTTTATCCTGCTGGTGGGGTACATTTGGGGTCTTTCTGACTGCTGCATGTGTAAGGTAAGGTACATCCAAACTGGGGCATAGTTGTCACGTATGGGCCTGATAAGGGAAGAGTATGGGGGCACAGTGACCTCTGTAGCTCTACATGTGCATCCTTTCATATTAAGGTGGGAAATATAGCAGGTCTTCCTGGCCACCTTGGCAATGTGAGTGTCACATGACAGGTTACTGTCCACTTGTGTCCCTAGGTCCATGATTACTTCTTCCATACATAATGGATTGCCACCTATGTTATACTTTGTGTGTACCTTGTTTGTTATTTGTTGAGACATTCATACTCTGAAGTGTCTTCAAGAAGGCTGGCTGGGGTACCTGGGTTTGTGTGTGAGGTCTGTAGCAGGCTTCAAACAGGTACACAGTTTGAGACAGTGTTACTTGCCTGTGGATAGTCCATGCTGCTTCTTGCTGTGGTACCAACCTGGGGATGTGGATATTCTTGATAATTACTGGTAGCCACACTCCTATTGTCATGTGCTCCATGTTTTGGAAGCTGTAGAGCATGGTATGAGGCATAACCTGGTAGTATTACGGTGCTCTTCTGGGCCTTGCCTAGGTTTCTGTTACAGAACACATATTACCATTCTCCATGCTGTGGTGGGTTTGGTCTGCATGCACCTTGCAGGTTAGACTTCTGGCGTTGGGTAGCATTACGTCCAGGTTATTATCCCTTGTGCTACCTATGGTGGTGGGTTTGTGTTTCCAGACTTACCTATTCCAGGCACAGTGGGGGTGACAAAAGCCTTTGCCAGTATCTACACAGCCAGGTGTGCTGTGTGCGTGCCATCCCTAGCAGGTGGGGCATCATGTCTTGCTCGGCATGTCAGCCCAGGCTGTCAGCCATGTGTTCCCCCTTGCTAACAGCAATACCTCAGCCAATTATTGTACTTGATCTTGTTGTCTTCATAGTGTGGCATCATGCCTGGTGAGATTGAGATGTTAGGTTGGGTCTTCATGTTTGCAATATACTAGATGGTGTTACATTGCTTAACACATGGCAATCATGCCTCAGGTGGTGCTGCAGGGCTGCCTCTGTCGGGTGCACATACTACACTCCCTGTACATGTTTGAGAGCAGGTTATGTCATGTTAGGCATCCCTGTTACTATATGAGTGAGTCAGAGAGGGGTATCATTCCCAGGGTTCCTACTGAGCCAGTGTATGTGCTATGCGTTGCCTCTTTGCCAAGGCCAGGGCATACTGGGCATGCCTCCTTCTGCCTACTGGGGCAGGCTCAGGTTGTTCCTCCTCCGAGTCATGCTCTGCCTGTGATGGCCTTGGCAATGGTGGGGGGCTGTTTGTCCCGGCCCTATGCTGGTCCTGCTGCAGCTGTTTTCGCAGGATCATATTATGTAGCATAGCACATACCATGACAATTTGGGTACATTGTAGTTGGTGAGTACTGCAAGGCTCCACCAGATGTGTCCAGGTACCGGAACCGTGACTTGAGCAGCCCAAACACATGCTCTATTACATTATGTGTTTGTGCGTGTGCCTCATTATGGCATTCCTGTTCAGGTGTGTGTGCGTTTCTGATGGGTGTCATCAGCCACAGCTCCAGTGCATAACCTGCATTCCCCCACTAGGTGACCATGTGGGATGTCCCCATTGGCAAATGTCTGGTACAGCTGCGTCAAATGCCAGATATGAGAATCATGGTAGCTCCCAGGGCAGCCAGCACACACATTCATTATTATGCCCTGGGCATCACACACGACCTGGCAGTTGATGGAGGGGAAGCCCTTGCAGTTAATGTAGGCCCTACCCCACTCACCGGCTGGTGCTTTGATGCGTATGTGCATGCAGTCTGTTGCACCCACTACCTCAGGGTATTCTGCTATTTGCTGGAATAGACGCATATTGCTGGCCAATACCTCACGGGCATTGGGGAAATATACATGATCACCGACATGTGCTGACATGGCATCCAGGAACTGGTGCAGTACCCTGGAGGCTGATGCCTGTGATATCTCCATCATATCACCAGCTGGTCTCTGGAAGGTACCTGTTGCTAGTATTCTTAGGACAACACATACCTTGGTTTCCACTGGGATGGGTTCCCCTCTGTTGGTTCTGTGTGTGAGGCGTGGCCTGCACAGCTCAACAATTTGCTGCAGGAGGTCTCTGTCCACTCTATAGCGTTCCACTAGCTCCAGCTCATGTAACCCCTGGTAGGTGACCCTGGGCCTGTACACTCTTCTCCATCTCCTCAATGTGGGTTGTCTGGCAGCATTTCCATTGTCACCACCCTCAGCAAGTCTCCTATGTCTCCTTATGACAGCTATGGCAGCCCCTAGCATGTTTGGTCTGAGTACAGCTTTTTCAGTTTTCACTTCTACTAGCTTACTCCTGTCTTGCAGTGTCTCTTGAGAGAAACATACTGCAATGCTGTTTGCAGTGTTTTAAGTGCTGGGCTGGGCTTGTATTCTGCCTGTGTAATTGCCTGCTTCTAATTGTTTTCACCTGCTACCTCTACAAGTATTCCCTGCTAGTTTCCTACTATTTCTTCTGCTTCCTTTTCCTCTCTGTTTCCTCAGGGGGGAGCAGCGCGCATACCAGCAAAAACACGCTCACAGTGGCTACCACGCGCGCACACAGGCTTACACGGACTAGAATCTGCTTATTCGGGTTAACACGCGTGCACACCAGCGCAAACAGGTCTACAGATCTTTAAACAGGCTCCTACATGCTTACTTTGTCTTACATGCGCACACTCAGTCCTACTCGCGCCTCCAAGCGCGCACACGCGCGCATGCACGTACAGCAAGAAACTTTGGTGTTGGCCACAGTGTACACCTTCCATTTCTTGACTTTCCCATGCTTATCTGTTGACACTCCTCTTTTTCTGCTGTGTGATTGACATGTTTCACATACCACTTTGCTCCAATAAGCTTGATTTCTTCCTGACATTCCCCCCTGTGATGTCACCTATCTCGTACTCTGTTACTCCCCCTTATCTAACTCTTACACTACACGGAATGTGCTCATTTGCTATGAGACAGTGTGATTCACTATCCTACCACTCATTTACATAGGATTGCCTACTAATGCTTAGTTACATGTCTTACACTCAGCTTCCCCCCTTAGCAACCACTAGACGGTGGCCATGTTGTTTTTGGTCTGCTAGTCCCTGCATTGCAAATCCATGCATTACATAAAACCCACATTTGTGGGTTTCAAACCTTTATTTTTATGTTTTATATAGCGCAGCCCGTTTGCGCGGGGCTGCACTGCGTTTAAACATCGCCGATCTCCGGGAAAAAAAAAATATTTTATTTCATGTTTGCATCGGGTTACCATGCCAATGGCCACATATTTGGCCATTGGCATGCTGACTGCAACATTTGCACACTTTATTTGGAGCTGTCATGGCTCCGTTGTGTTATTTGCAGTAATGTACTCAGTTGTCAACTGAGTACATTTCTGCAACTAACACGACTCTTACACGGGCTGGTTTCAGCTTCGTGGATCGCTAATCTACCTCATTTGCATGCCTTTCGGCTGCAAGTGGGGTGATTAGCATATCCACTTCCCGCCCATGTAAGAGTTGTTTTAGCTGTCTCTTACACGGGATTTCGGGCTGTTCCTGGATCGCGATGGCTGCATGGAGTCTTACACGACTCTTAGACTCCGTGCAAGCCATCGTGAATCCTGCCCATAATGTTTACATATTCAGACTTTATGAATTTTCCTACCTGAAAACTTTGAAAAGCTGGTTCAGATAACTGACGTTTCTGATAATCAATGTTCAGATAATTGACTCTCTACCGTAGCTGTTTGAAGGATACTTTTTTAATATTAATATTCTAGTACTGAGTCCAATATCTCATGAGGGGTAGGTCGTGCTTTAGGAAGCAAGGTGACATCTATAAGTTGATTTTATTTTTTTTTATTTTGTATTTTTTTATGCATGTACAGTGAAAGGCTCAGCATCCGATGTACAGGGATGGATTTATTAAAGATGATTTGGAAGAAGTTAAGAAAAGTCAGACATATTTTCCATATGCACATTAACTATGCAAATAGAGCATGATAGTATCATGTTGGGGGTGGCATATGCAAGGGGTGAGTGTCAGTAACAAAATGATGCCAGAACATGGTGGGTAATTTGATGGCATCCAGAAATATACACAGTTATTAATATTAGCAATATTGTCCTATATGTATTAATATTGTAAACCCTTTGTGATGCACAAATGAACACACTGTCCTCTTATATGCACCATTAAAATACACAACTCTGCTACTTATACATGCTAATATAATTTAGTAAACTAATATAGCTGTTTTGAATTGATGTGCAAATATTTATGCATAATTTACATTTATATTTATGCATGATTTACATTTATTGTGCAATATCACAAAACAGCAGTGTATTATCCAGTTCTGTCATACATCCTTTAAAAACTCTTAAACAAATTTATTCTCTCACTGATACCGTGGGTCGACCTTCCACACAACTCTTTGTTTGACCATAATGCTAGTAATTTCTTGGCAAATAAAATACCATGGGCCAGATTCACAAAATGTTGCAGCCACGTGCAGGGTTTGTGTGATTCAGAAAACCCAGATACAAGACATAGCCAGGCCAAATAATGTGGCCAGCCATGCTATATGCTAATGACTGTAGAATGAGGCACCATGTATAATAATGAGGCAAAAAAGATATAGAAGCAATTCAAAAATGTTTAAATGCCATGCAGCAGAGCTGTGCCTGCTTTATATTTGAACGTGGCCATATGTCCATGTTCAGCCAGAGTACATCACACTATTATGTTACAGGTTGCTGTAATATTAGTAAATGTGTATCTTCAGGAATATCTCATTGTAACTGCTTTGTCTGATGGTATACAATGTCTCCACAGAAGTTCCATGTTATCCAGCTGCACATAACATTTCATGTCCACCACACCAGTATAGTAGACTGGTAAAGTGTTGTCAAGAACACAATGCAACAAATCATGGAAATGTGTCACCCTCATCTGCAGCTCCATGGGAGTTGTGGAATACTAATATGGAAATCCTGGGAATGTGCCTAGAAATAAACTCCATCAAGTTCTTGATGAAATGCTTCAGCATATGTGGGAGCACATATGGTTCCCACGTACCCCAGAAGAATGAGACAATGCCATTCAAGAATTTTATGATATACCCTATTTTACTGGGATACTGGAAGCCATAGACTGTACACACATTGAAATAAAGGCCCTAACTGTTAAACTTAGAGGAGGTACATGAACTGAAAAGGGTATCACTCCATCAACTCCCAAGTGGTCAGTAATGCACTGGGTATCATCTACATTATGTGTGGAGGGCTCTTCTGGCAGTTTTCTGCACTTCCACGTATGGCACGTGTGACCTTTACAGATGGTTTGTGATGGGAGACTTCCCACATGATTCTGAGTATGCTCTGGTACCATGGCTCATGACACCCCATCAGAAATCCACACAATCAAACAGACCCAGGGTATGACCATGTTTTATCTCAAACCAGAAACATTACAGAGTGTGGGTTTGGGCTGCTGAAAGCATGCCTTCACTATCTTCAGTCACCCAGTGGTGCCCTGCAGCATGACCCAGCCATATGTGGCAAAATACTAACTATGTGTGCAGTGTTACACAATGTTATACTTAGGAAGCATTTACAGTTAGATAGGCTATTGCAAGGCCAGCAGTTCTCAGCACAACAGGCAACAGCAGCTAAGACAGACAAGGAGTCAGAGGAGGAGCCAACAGCAGCGGATGCTCATGTCAAATGGAGGTGAGCACAATGTGCCATGACACTAGCAAAGAAGCAGCAAATTGCACATAGTTTTACAACATAACCATACAACAGTTAAGCAGATAAAGTACTGTAAAAATGATGAATGCAAAAACACCAGCTGTGCTTACCTATGTATAGGTTGACCATGCTATGCATCAGATATGGGCAACCCAAGTAACAATGTACAAAGGGCAGGGCACAGTTATCATCATTTGTATAGGGTTTGAAGGGAGAATGGAAGTACATGTCATTCACAGGGAAGTATGTGAGTGTAAGTGCTGATGTGTATAAAAAGAAATGTGTTTCTATGGGAAGTGCCAGAACAGGTATGGGAGGGGTGTTAATGTCAAGAAGGACCAGGATCTGTGGATGTGGATGATGTGTGGGGGCTGTGGTAGTATGAATGTATATGTGTGTCTGCAGACACATAGCCTCAGCAGTTGTTGCAGCACTGTGCTGGGCCTACTGGTCCCTTATGGTTTTAGAACAGGTTAAATTGGACATCATGGGTGGACCTTGGGAAGAAAAAATTGAATTCAGGGAATTATGGTGGCAACTGACCCTGGAGGCAGGGAACTCCCCTGAATTGAATGACTACCTTTCAATTCTCCCTTTATTAAAGTTAAGATCAGCTAAACTTTGAAAAGAGTTTAAGGTAACATCCACAAGATGGCAATATAACCCTTTTATGTGATGGATTGTTTAAGCCATTTTTTCCTGTTTTTCACTACCTCTAAATTAGATGAAATAATTTTTTAAACATTCTTATAAAAATATTTATATTATAATTGTTAAATATGTTTTAATAAGCAGTTTTAGAACTTTTATAATAATAAAAATATTTTTTTAGGATGTTTCAGATGAAAGAATGGATAATTGGGACAAACACTTTTTGTTACCTAGGAAAACAAGGGAATGAATATTCATAAAATGCAAAGGAGGCTGAGCGAGGATAGGATGGAACATTTAAATGCTTGAATATTCAAATATTTAAATAATGGGCAGGATTCACGAAGGCTTGCACGGAGTCTAAGAGTAGTGTAAGACTCCATGCAGCCTTCGCGATCCAGGAACAGCCCTAAAGTCCATGTAAGAGACCAGCTAAAACGTCTCTTACACAGAGTGGGCGTGGATATGCTAATCACCTCACTTGCAGCCGAATAGCATGCAAATGAGGTAGATTAGCGATCCAGGAAGCCCAAAGCAGCCTGTGTAAGAGCCATTTTAGCTGCAGAAATGTACTCAGTTGACAACTGAGTACGTTTCTGCAAAAAACACAGTGGAGCCATGTCAGCTCCAAATAAAGGGTGCATATTTGTCAGGCAGCATGCCAATGGCCAAATATGTGGCCATTGGCAAGGTACCCTGATGCAAATCTGAGAAATAAATAATTTTTTTTTCGGCAATCGCCGGTCTTTAAATGCAGTGCAGCCCCGCGCAAACGGGCTGCGCTGTATAAAACATCATAAAACAAGTAAAAAAGGCAAACACTGACACCACACTATGTAGCTTGAGAAACTGAAAACAATAAAGCAACTCGTGCAAACCAGCAGGACTAGATAAAAACACTTTTGATAACAGTTGAGTGCTTTCACCTGTTACAATACAGGCTTCCTCAGAACAAAAAGCCATTCTGAATACCAGCCCTTAAATAGATATTTTAGCTCCAAAAATTTAAAGCAACATACTCCACTAAAACTTTCTACATAAGCAATAAACAAAAACATTCCAAAATTAATAAATAACAGAAATAAACAATAATATTATTAATACATATATATCCTATAAGATGAAATGCACAAATTCCCCTGAAATTCATATTTATTAAAAACATATATTTCTATAAAAACACTGACTCAACTTATTTATAAACAATTTGACCCTAACGTATTTTATATAGCAAAGGTTTAATAGACAGTGATTCATTCAAACCTGGGGGTGAGGCAGCATCAGTAAAAATTTGCCACCACATTTCTCTATAAGACAACCAACTCTTATAGTCTCCCCCCCCCAGGGTCTATTTGAATAAGGTCAATAATACTAAAAGTGAATTTGTGTTCAGAACCCTCTTTTTTTATGTGCTTATATACGGCTGTCTCTCGGTCTTCCCAATGTAGAAAGCGGGACAAGCTGAACATAATGCGATATATATGACAAGTTTAGTAGTACAATAACCTGCCTTAAATCTAATAGAGGTGTTGGTAGTGTTGCTTAACCTAGTGCCTTGACTGTTGTTGATAGCAAAGCACCAGTTGCATCTACCACACTTCTGAACAGACAGCTGAACAAAAGAATATGCAGTCATTTTTACTCCATTAGAATGAGAGATGAGAAGAATGCCCTATATAACCACATAAAACAAGAGGGTTCTGAACACAAATTCACTTTTAGTATTATTGACCTTATTCAAATAGACCCTAGGGGGGGAGACTATAAGAGTTGGTTGTCTTATACAGAAATGTGGTGGCAAATTTTTACTGATGCTGCCTCACCCTTTTTCA